>NC_083226.1:169675744-169740744 GCF_032191835.1 Heteronotia binoei | reverse complement strand
ACAAAAAAAGCCCTGCGAAATCTGATAAAGCCTACATGCACACGAAAGCTTATACCCAGAATTAAACTTTGTTGATCTGGGCTCTAAATAATAGTGTATCAGAATAATGTTTTTGTACTGACATACTCAAAACAGGGATACTGGCTGTTTATCTGTTTTCATATGCTAGCCCACCTTCCACTATATTTTAATGTATTCTTTTTTCTAACGGCAAGCTAGAATTATCTTTATATGTGCGTTACATGTTTAAATCAAACCTCTGAGAAACCCAGGCCCTCATTTTAACCCAGAGACTGAACAACAAAAACATTACAACAGACACTCATTTATTTCTATGATTCTATACAGAGGCTAGATGGCCATCTGACAGCAATGAAGATCCTGTGAATTTAGGGGGAGGTGTCTGTGAGTTTAGAGCGGTTCCTCAGTGGAACAGGCTTCCTCCTCAGGAGGTGGTGGGCTCTCCTTCCTTGGTGGTTTTGAAATAGAGGCTAGATGGCCCTCTGACAGCGATGAAGATCCTGTGAATTTAGGGGAGCTGTCTGTGAGTTTAGAGCGGTTCCTCAGTGGAACAGGCTTCCTCCTCAGGAGGTGGTGGGCTCTTCTTCCTTGGAGGTTTTGAAACAGAGGCTAGATGGCCATCTGACAGCGATGAAGATCCTGTGAATTTAGGGGGAGGTGTTTGTGAGTTGCCTGCATTGTGCAGGGGGTTGGACTAGATGACTCTGGAGGTCCCTTCCAATTCTGTGATTCTGATTCTATAGCACTTCACACCCAGGATGGGTTTAGTACATGGACATCAATCTGCTTTCGTTGTTGTTTCAGCCCAGTTAACACTAACAAACAAACACCAAACCCCAACGTGTGACTCTTTTAATCTGCTTAAAAACATTTCCACGACTGCATGCTAACTCACTGCCCAATTTCTCTATGCTTAGGACTGCTTGCCATTCCATCCTATTGTCTGATGAAGTGTGCTTAGAGCACATGAAAGCTTACATTCTGAATAAAATTTTGTTGGTCTTAAAGGTGCAACTTGAAGAAGAAGAAGATATTGGATTTATATCCCGCCCTCCACTCCGAAGAGTCTCAGAGCGGCTCACAATCTCCTTTCCCTTCCTCCCCCACAACAGACACCCTGTGAGGTAGATGAAGATATTGGATTTATATCCCGCCCTCCACTCCGAAGAGTCTAAGAGCGGCTCACAATCTCCTTTCCCTTCCTCCCCCACAACAGACACCCTGTGAGGTAGATGAAGGTATTGGATTTATATCCCGCCCTCCATTCCGAAGAGTCTCAGAGCGGCTCACCATCTCCTTTCCCTTCCTCCCCCACAACAGACACCCTGTGAGGTAGATGAAGGTATTGGATTTATATCCCACCCTCCACTCCGAAGAGTCTCAGAGCGGCTCACAATCTCCTTTACCTTCCTCCCCCACAACAGACCCCCTGTGAGGTAGATGAAGATATTGGATTTATATCCCGCCCTCCACTCCAAAAAGTCTCAGAGCGGCTCACAATCTCCTTTCCCTTCCTCCCCCACCACAGACACCCTGTGAGGTAGATGAAGATATTGGATTTATATCCCGCCCTCCACTCCGAAGAGTCTCAGAGCGGCTCACAATCTCCTTTCCCTTCTTCCCCCACAACAGACACCCTGTGAGGTAGATGAAGATACTGGATTTATATCCCGCCCTCCAATCCAAAGAGTCTCAGAGCGGCTCACAATCTCCTTTACCTTCCTCCCCCACTACAGACACCCTGTGAGGTGGGTGGGGCTGGAGAGGGCTCTCACAGCAGCTGCCCTTTCAAGGACAACCTCTGCCAGAGCTATAGCTGACCCAAGGCCATTCCAGCAGGTGCAAGTGGAGGAGTGGGGAATCAAACCCGGTTCTCCCAGATAAGAGTCCGCACACTTAACCACTACACCAAACTTACTCTTGCTTTGTTTTACTGCTTCAGACCAACACGACTGCCCACCTGGATCTATCTACATACAAATGTGTCTGTATAGTTGTGTTTACGAGCCATACACATGTGAACCTGCGTGTTAACGCCAGCCCCCTCGCCTCCCCCTCTAGATACAGATGGACCCAGAGAAGTGGTTCTCTCAAGGTCATGAAGGTGGTGAAGAGCTACAAGGGAGAGTCTAGGCAGGCCAGGAGATGTGAGTCAGGACCTCCTTATTGCTGCTGGAATCCGCCCCCAAGAGGAAAGTCAAATCCTGGCTTTGCTTGCCTGTGAAGGTGTCTTCCTTCGCGGATATGACAACTTGCAGCCCTTCCTTGGTCTTCTGAATCTACCAGCATGAAACAAAGAAGAGAGAGAGAGAAAGAATTAATCTCCCCAATACAGCCTACCCATGCATTCCTAAGAACCAGTTAGAAGGCTTGCTCTCCCAGAGACACAACAGGAACACTCAGGAGAATTGCAGCCGCCGGAAGGTGTCCCCAAGTGCTGGGTTGGGAAAGGTGTGTGTGGGGGGAATATACCTTTAACCTCACCAAATGGACCTTTAACCAGGGCTTTTTTTGATAGCAAGAACACCTTTGCATATTAGGCCACACCCAAAGATGTAGCCAATCATCGTTGAGCTTACAGTAGGCCCTGTACGAAGAGCCCTGTAAGTTCTTGGAGGATTGGCTACATTCAGGGCCGGCGTGTGGGGTTCTGCCGGTCAAGGCAGAACCTTGATGCGTGCCTACCCCCCCTCCCACCAGGGAAAAGTTTTTGTGTGCGCGCAAAGCGCATGCACAGCATGATGCTGTCACCCAGAGGTGATGTCATAATGTCAGTCACAGAAGTACCATTGTTTCTGGGTGCTGAGGGAGTTCCTCCGACCCCTCAGCACCCAGAAAGAACACATGGCACTTTCAGCCCTCGGTGCTCTCCGAGTTCTTATGTTCTTTGAAGACTTCACCTTCTCTGCCTTTTGTTGGCTCTCCAGAGGAACTGGTTGGCCCCTGTGTGAGACAGGATGGTGGACTAGATGGACCACTGATCCAATCCAGCTTTTGATGTTCTTATGGGGAAGGGGGTGAGCTTCGGAGATTCAGAGCTCCGAGTTTGGAGAGCACTGAGGACTGAAAGCACCGTTGTTTATGGGCACTGAGATTCAAAGCCCCGAGTTCGGAGAGCGCTGAGGACTGAAAGCACCGTTGTTTATGGACACTGATATTCAAAGCGAGTTCAGAGAACGCTGAGGACTGAAAGCACCATTGTTTCTGGGCGCTGAGATTCAAAGCTCTGAGTTCGGAGAGCACTGAGGACTGAAAGCACCGTTGTTTATGGACACTGATATTCAAAGCTCCGAGTTCGGAGAGCGCTGAGGACTGAAAGCACCATTGTTTCTGGGCACTGAGAGGCTGGGGGAGTTTCTCTGGCCCCTCAGCACCCAGAAAGAACACATGGCATTTTCAATCCTTGGCACTCTCTGAGTTGAGAGAGCGCTGAGGACTGAAAGCACCATTGTTTCTGGGCACTGATATTCAAAGCAACAAGTTCGGAGAGTGCTGAGGACTGAAAGGACCATTGTTTCTGGGTGCTGAGGGGCCGGGGAATTTCCTCTGACCCCTCAGTGCCCAGAAAGAACACACGGCATTTTTGGCACTCTCTGAATTCAGAGAGCGCTGAGGACTGAAAGCACCATTGTTTCTGGGCACTGAGATTCAAAGCCCCGAGTTCAGAGAGCGCTGAGGACTGAAAGCACCATTGTTTCTGGGTGCTGAGGTGCCGGGGGATGTACTCTGACCCCTCAGCACCCAGAAAGAACACACGGTATTTTCAGTCCTCAGCGCTTTCTGAGTTCGGAGAGCGCTGAGGACTGAAAACACCATTGTTTCTGGGTGCTGAGGGGCCGGGAAATTTTCTCCAACCCCTCAACGTCCAGAAAGAACATGCAACATTTTCAGTCCTCGGCACTCTCTAAGTTCGGAGAGCGCTGAGGACTGAAAGCACCATTGTTTCTGGGGACTGAGGGGCCGGGGGAGTTCCTCCAACCCCTCAGCATCCAGTTGGAGGCTCAGGGATAGCGCGAGCAGGGAAGGGGCACCTGCCCTGCACCCCTGTTGGGACCTGACACCCTAGGCAATATCCTAGGTCGCCTACTCCCATGCGCCGCCCCTGGCTACATCAGGGCTGTGTGGCCTAATATGCAAAGGAGTTCCTGCTACAAAAAAGCCCTGTCTTTTACCACCTTTCGTGAAGAGCTCAGATGGGCAGGGGCCAACCTACCCTAAAACGTTTGTTATCTCAGAGGATTGCAGGGAGAATGTCCCACTGATTTCTGGAAAACTGGCTCTTGTTGGCTGCAATTTTTTCCTCGGGAGTAAATCCCCATCCCACTCAACCCTAATGCCCAGGTGGGTGAATAAGACAGGAGAATCCTCAGAGGGCAGAATGGACCAACGCAGAGTGCAGATGGAGAATCGCCGTTTGGAAGGCCCCGCAAGGTGTTTTCGGTTTTCATCCCCTCCTGAACAAAAAATTAACAGCACCAGGGACGAGAAAATGCACAGCCCTTCTCTTTGCAGTTTCCAGTTGCAGAGATTTTATATGCGAGGGAATATTGGAAGCCTCTTCCCGGTGAAATCCATTCTGTGGCTTCCTGGCTCTGTGTTTTCATCATCTTGTGGGGCTTTGAATCTCCGAAGCTCACCTCCTTCCCCATAGGAACATCAGAAGAGCCCTGCTGGATTGGCTCAGTGGTCCATCTAGTCCAGCCTCCTGTCTCACACAGTGGCCAATCAGTTCCTTTGGAGGGTCAACAACAGGGCAGAGAGGCTGAAGGCTTCAAAGAACATAAGAAGAGCCCTGCTGGATTAGACCAGTGGTCCATCTAGTCCGGCATCCTGTCTCACATGGGGGCCAACCAGTTCCTCCGGACAGCCAAGAACAGGGCATAGAGGTCAAGACCTTCAAAGAACATAAGAAGAGCTCTGCTGGATCAGACCAGTGGTCCATCTAGTCCAGCATCCTGTCTCACACAGGGGCCACCCAGTTCCTCTGGCCTCTATGCCTACAACAGGGCATAGAGGCCAAGGCCTTCAAAGAACATAAGAAGAGTCCTGCTGGATTAGAGCAGTGGTCCATCTCATCCAACATCCTGTCTCACACAGTGGTCAACCAGTTCTTCTGTACTGGCAACTGCAGGGCAGAGAGGCCGAGATCTCCTTAAGAACATAAGGAAAGCCCTGCTGGATCAGACTAGTGGTCCATCTAGTCCAGCATCCTGTTTCACACAGTAGCCAACCAGTTCCTTTGGAGGGTCAACAACAGGGCAGAGAGGCTGAAGGCTTCAAAGAACATAAGAAGAGCCCTGCTGGATTAGACCAGTGGTCCATCTAGTCCAGCATCCTGTCTCACATGGGGGCCAACCAGTTCCTCCAGGCAGCCAAGAACAGGGCATAGAGGTCGAGACCTTCAAAGAACATAAGAAGAGCTCTGCTGGATCAGACCAGTGGTCCATCTAGTCCAGCATCCTGTCTCACACAGGGGCCACCCAGTTCCTCTGGCCTCTATGCCTACAACAGGGCATAGAGGCCAAGGCCTTCAAAGAACATAAGAAGAGTCCTGCTGGATTAAAGCAGTGGTTCATCTCATCCAACATCCTGTCTCACACAGTGGTCAACCAGTTCTTCTGTACTGGCAACTGCAGGGCAGAGAGGCCGAGACCTCCTTAAGAACATAAGGAAAGCCCTGCTGGATCAGACTAGTGGTCCATCTAGTCCAGCATCCTGTCTCACACAGTAGCCAATCAGTTCCTTTGGAGGGTCAACAACAGGGTAGAGAGGCTGAAGGCTTCAAAGAACATAAGAAGAGCCCTGCTGGATTAGACCAGTGGTCCATCTAGTCCAGCATCCTGTCTCACATGGGAGCCAATCAGTTCCTCCGGACAGCCAAGAACAGGGCATAGAGGTCAAGACCTTCAAAGAACATAAGAAGAGCTCTGCTGGATCAGACCAGTGGTCCATCTAGTCCAGCATCCTGTCTCACACTGGGGCCACCCAGTTCCTCTGGCCTCTATGCCTACAGCAGGGCATAGAGGCCAAAGCCTTCAAAGAACATAAGAAGAGTCCTGCTGGATTAAAGCAGTGGTCCATCTCATCCAACATCCTGTCTCACACAGTGGTCAACCAGTTCTTCTGTACTGGCAACTGCAGGGCAGAGAGGCCGAGACCTCCTTAAGAACATAAGGAAAGCCCTGCTGGATCAGACTAGTGGTCCATCTAGTCCAGCATCCTGTCTCACACAGTGGCCAACCAGTTCCTCTGGAGGGCCAACAAGAAGGTAGAGAGGCCAAGACCTTCCCCTGATGTTGCCTTCGGGCACTGGGATTCAGAAGGTGACCGCTTCTGAATGTGGAAGTTCCCTGTAGTCACCATGACTGGTCTCTAGGGTACTACCAATCACCCTCTTAGATGGCTTTTGGGAAACATTGGTGGATTCGTGGCCACAGGGGTGGAGTTCTAGCAGCAGCTTCTTTGCATATTAGGCCACACACCCCCGATGTAGCCAATCCTCCAAGAGTTTACAAGGCTCTTTTTTGTAAGCTCTTGGTGGATTGGCTACGTCAGGAGTGTGTGGCCTAATATGCAAAGGAGCTCCTGTTAGAATTCCAACCCCTGCATGGCCATATGGTTAGCCTACAATGGAACCTCCATGGAACCACGACGGGAGCACATTCAGCCAGTGCTGAGAGAGCTGCACTGGTTGCCTGTTGTGTTCCGAGTTCGCTTCAAGGTGTTGGTATTAACCTTTAAAGCCCTCTATGGTCAGGGACCTGCCTATCTACGGGACCGCCTTTCCCCATATATCCCCCAGAGAGCACTGCGATCAGGGACAAAAAAATCTGTTGTCTGCCCCTGGCCCAAAAAGAAGCCAGGCTATGTATAACGAGATCCAGGGCTTTTTCGGTGGCAGCACCAGAACTTTGGAACACCCTCCCCGAAGCTATAAGGGCCCTGCGGGATTTGTCGGCGTTCCGCGGGGCCTGTAAGACCAAATTGTTTAAACAGGCTTTTGCGGTCTGATTGAAAAAGGGCTGCCGCCGGACATCCTACAGAATGCTGGCGATCATAGTCAGGAAGTCAATACCGCCTATACTGGACTGAAACAGCGCTATAGAATGGTTTTAAAATTGATATAAGTAAATTATGGTTTTTATATGTTTTATTGAATTGATTGTTTTTATGATGTTGTAAGCCGCCCTGAGTCCGCTTGCGGAGAGGGCGGGATATAAATGGAATGTAATAATAAATAAATAAATAAATAAATAAATAAATAAATAAATAAATAAATAAATAAATAAATGAATGAATGAATGAATGAATGAATGAATGAATGTATGTATGTATGTATGTTCAGAGGCAGTTTCACCCCTGAAAACCGGGCTGCTGCTCTCTCGCTACTTGCTATGAGCTTCAGTGGTGAACTGAGTCTTCATGGTGACTAAAGGGAACTCCATGCTCAGAGGCAGTAGTCAACTTCTGAATCCCAGAACCTTCTTATGTTCTTAGAAAGGCCTTGGCCTCTATGCACCATTGTTGGCTCTCCAGAGGAACTGGCTGGCCGCTGTGTGAGTCAGGATGCTGGACTAGATGGCCCATTGGTCTGATGCAGCAGGGCTCCTCTTATGTTCTTATAGGGGCCTCTGCCTCTTATGCCCTATTGTTGGCCCTTCAGAGGAACTGGTTGGCCACTGTGTGAGACTGGATGCTGAACTAGATGGATGACTGGTCTGATCCAGCACGGCTCTTCTGATGTTCTTAGGAAGGCCTCGGCCTCTATGCCCTGTTGTTGGCTGTCCAGAGGAACTGGTTGGCCCCTGTGTGAGACTGGATGCTGGACTAGATGGACCACTGGTCTAATCCAGCAGGGCTCTTCTGATGTTCTTAGGAAGGCCTCAGCCTGCCATGTTGTTGGCCCCTCAGAGGAACTGGTAGGCCACTGGGTGAGACAGGATGCTAAACTAGATGGACCACTGGTCTGATTCAGCAGGGCTCTTCATATGTTCTTATGGAGGCCGAGGCCTCTATGCCCCGTTGTTAGCCCTCCAGAGGATCTGGTTGGCCACTGTGTGAGACAGGATGCTGGACTAGATGGACCCTCATGGTCTGATCCAGCAGGGCTCTTCTGATGTTCTTATGGAGGCCTCGGTCTCTCTGCCCTGTTGTTGTTCCTCCAGAGGAACTGGTTGGCCACTGTGTGAGACAGGATGCTAGACTAGGTGGGCCACTGGTCTGATCCAGCAGAGCACTTCTTACATTCTTATGGAGGCCACTACCTCTTATGCCCTGTTGTTGGCCCTCCAGAGGAACTGATTGGCCACCATATGAAGCAGGATGCTGGACTAGATGGACTGCTGTTCTGATCCAGCAGGGCTCTTCTGATGTTCTTATGGAGGCCTCAGCCTCTCTGCCCTGTTGTTGGCCTTCCCGAGGAAATGGTAGGCCACTGGGTGAGACAGGATGATGGATTAGATGGACCACTGGTCTGATCCAGCAGGGCTCTTCTGATGTTCTTCTCATGTTGTGTTCAGTCTGCTTTGAGTCTCTTAGTTAGTTGAACTCCTGGTTTGGTTTACAAAGAGAATTCTCACCTCCCTGAGGTCCCAAGGCTTATGTTCCCTAGGCAGGTTTCTTAGAAGAAACCCACTGAAATCAATTGGTCTTACTCTTGGGTTGCCAAGTTCAATTCATGAGATATCTGGGGACTTTGGGAGTGGAGCCAGGAGACTTTGGGGGTAGAGCCAGGAGACATTGGGGGTGGAGCCATAAGCAAAGTTGTGACAAGCACAATTGAACTCCAAAGGGAGTTCTGGCCACCACATTTAAAGGAACCGCACACCTTTTAAATGCCTTCCCTACATTAGAAATAATAAAATATAGGGGCACCTTCTTTTGAGGCTCATAGAATTGGATCCCCTGGTCCAATCGTTTTGAAACTTGGAGAGCGTTTTGAGGAGAGTCATCAGATGCTGTGCTGAAAATTCAGTGCCTCTACCTCAAAAAACAGTCCCTCCAAAGCCCAAGATACCCCCAGATCAATTCTCCATTATGCCCTATGGGAATCGATCTCCATAGGGAATAATGAAGTGCCCAGCAGACATTTCTCTCTCTCCCCTTATGATTCTGAAGTGGGGGAGGGCCTGCTCCCACCTGGGGTTTCATTGGCATCTCTACTCACGAGTTGCTGAACTTCCAGCTTCTTCAAAATAACACAGAGCAATCAAAGGTTCAGGATTACCTTTCCTATACAAACGACCTCTGAAAAGTTCCTGCAACCAACGTAGGGTCTGGGCTGCTTTCACAGCCACTGGGAGCAGCCATGCCTGCTCCCTCCGCCCCCATTCAGCCTTAAAGACACAGACACACCATCCTAAGAGGAAGCCTTTCCAAGTGGAGTCTGAAGCCTCCAAGGTGAAAAGGAACATGGTGGCTGTGGGGGCGGGGCTTCCTTCTGCCGGCCAGTTGATTGGGAGCAGGAAGGAGCCTGGGAAAGCGGGACAACCCCTGCTGGGACCTGGGGACTGGCAAGTCTACCTTACTCCCAAGAAAAGGAGGCTGAGAACAAAGGGCAATTGGGTGCCAGCCACTACTGGTGAGGAGTACAAAGAAATGACCATGGCCAAAAATGAATCCTAATTACATCTTATGGAAGGAAGTCAAGCAGCGTGGTGTAGTGGTTTCAAGTGGCGGACTAAGGCCTTGAGGGGAGGGACTGGGTTCGAATCACCACTGTGCCATGAAAGCTGGCTGGCTGGCTGACCTTGGACCATTCACAAGCTTCCAGCCTAACCTTCCTCACAGGGTTGTTTTCAGGGTTTTTTTGTAGCAGGAACTCCTTTGCATATTAGGCCACACACCCCTGATGGAACCAATCCTCCAAGAGCTTGCAGTAGGCGGTGTACTAAGAGCCCTGTAAGCTCTTGGAGGATTGGCTACAACAGAGGGGTGCGGCCTAATAAAAAAAAGCGCCCTGTTTGTTGTGAAGATAAAATGGAGGAGAGGAGGCTGATGGAAAGTGCTTTGGGACCGCACTGGAGAGAAAGGCAGGATACAAACACCATGATTTCAAGCACATCTCTTTTGAGGAAGACCTAGAACTGTTTGAGGCTGTGGTTATTTGGGAGGAAATGTCATTGAGAAGGTTGGACTTACTTCTGAGCAAGGGTGGAATTCTAGCAGAAGCTCCTTTGCATATTAGGCCACACACCCCTGATGTGGCCAATCCTCCAAGAGCTTACAAAAAAGAGCCTTGTAGGCTTTTGGAGGATTGGCTACATCAGGGGGTGTGGCCTAATATGCAAAAAAAAAAGCTCCTGCTAGAATTCCACCCCTTCTTCTGAGTCAACGTGCACATCTCCCTGATTTTAAGATGGGAGAAAATTAAACAAGTGTTCACCTTATGAAGTCAAGGGGTGGTGGTGGTGTTTAAAAGCTGGACTGTGGCGTTTCCCCCCCACCTCCCGTTCTCCCACTTTCTCCCAATCAGCAAGTGGAAATAAGACTTAATTAATGAATTAATAATGATCACCATCATATATTAGGGTGTAGCTTGTTCAGGAGATCCTAAGATTGTCTGGCAGCCAGAAGTTCCACCTCTTTTTGCGTTATGCACCACTAGGTGGCGAGCTAGACTTGTTTTTTAGGCAAGAGACCTTTCAGAGGTGGTCGGCCATTTCCTTCCTCTGCATCAGGACTCTGGTCTACCTTGGAGGTCTCCCATCCCAATACTAGCCGGAGCTGATCCTTCTTAGCTTCCGAGATCTGATGAGATCCGGCTAGCTTGGGTTATCCAGGTCAGGGTAGTTATAGGACTTCTGCCTGGGCTGTACCACCCCAGACTGCAGAGGAGACTTCACCGGAGTGGACACTTCCCCATACATACAAGCAAACAAAAATCCCGACCTTTCTCTTCATGTGGAAAACTAGTATCTTAGGATTTTAGCCTAGCTTTCCCCTTGAGATGCTAGGTTTCTAGATGCAGTCCTTTAAAAAAAAAAAAGAAGATAAGTGTTTAGCGACGGGAGCACACCTCTGCAGTCTAAGGTGGCATGTGTCTTGTTCCTGAAGTCTGAAAAAGACCGCAGATTTATACCCTGCCCTTCTCTCTGAATCAGAGCGGCTTACAATCTCCTGTATCTCCTTCCCCCACAGCAAACCCCCTCTGAGGTGGGTGGGGCTGGAGAGGGCTCTCACAGCAGCTGCCTTTTCAAGGACAACCTCTGCCAGAGCTATGGCTGACCCAAGGCCATGCTAGCAGGTGCAAGTGGAGGAGTGGGGAATCAAACCCGGTTCTCCCAGATAAGTGTCTGCACACTTCACCACTATACCAAACTGGCTCTCTGAGATACAGGTCTTCTAGTCGATGGGATACAATTAAGATCTATCAATCCAATTCAGGTTAGATGTTTACTAGCTCTGAAATCGGTGCTGAAAATAGCATCCGGTTCATTGGCTTGACCCTCAAGGTGTAATTTAACGTTGTTGTTATCCAGCTGGGCACCAAAGGTGGCTGACATCAGATTCTCACGGATTTCCCCATGCTGGCTTACTCTGAAAGCGTCGAATCCGAAGGGAATAGGGATTATACAAACAGCAACGGCTTTATGCAGCTGGGAAGGTGGGCGGGACAAGGTTGCAGGTGAGAGGCCAAGGCATTGGCTTAAATCCGTGTCGGGTTAATATGCAATTAAAGGGCCAAACATTAAAAACAAACTGTAAACTAAATCATACACCAACATACATGTATTTATTGTAGAAAGCTAAAACCGTTTAAGGGCCCATCATAAGCCTCTATCCTATGAACGATCATAAAACCATAATGGGAACCCACTCAACTTGACCTGACATGTTTCAACCTAGACTGGTCTTCTTCAGAGGTCAGAAAGGTAAGTACACATATTGGCCCATAGGAGGAGGAGGAGGAAGAGGAAGAGGAAGAGGAAGAAGAGGAAGAAGAAGAGGAGGAAGAAGAGGAGGAAGAGGAGGAAGAGGAAGAAGAGGAAGAGGAGGAAGTAGAGGAAGAAGAGGAAGAGGAAGAGGAAGAAGAAGAAGAAGAAGAAGATATTGGATTTATATCCCGCCCTCCACTCCGAAGAGTCTCAGAGCAGCTCACAATCTCCTTTACCTTATTAAAACTATAGAACAATGCTGGACCACAAGGAAATCTAATGAAGTGACAAAGGCTTAAAGATATTCTTGAGGCCTCTTATTCTACAGCCTTATGTCTTAATCAAGGGCATAGATATTGCATCCAGCGTCTTATTGTAAACCACTTGGTCCAGAATTGATCAAAATAGGTGTAAGGTCAGAACCTATGGGCCAAGAGTTAACGTTTGGCCCTTTCATTGCATATTAACCTTTCAGGTTTCTTACTCCAGTTTTTGGGTTAAGTTTCTTTCCCTTTTTTGCTTTTCCTTAAATCCATGTTGCCTTGCTTAAGTGATCTCTGGATCACACTCACTGCCTGCCGAAGTACTACCTGCGCCGCATTTCTGCCCAATTGAGAGACGGATCACATCTCCACCCGGGACAGACTGCAACTCGACTTTACGTTCAAGTCAAGGGGTGCGTTCACACAAGACTAAATGATGTGTTTTGCAAGTGGATTTTTGCTATTCTTATACAGTAAAAATCCACTTGCAAAAAACATTGTTTGGTGTAAGGTGTGAACGCACCCAAGGAGTGCTTTCAGATCCCCTTGATTTAAGCTGGGGCTTGGTAAAGCTGCAGTACTGCAGTCCTAAGCTCTACTCAGGACCTGCATTAGATCCCGGTGGAAGCTGAGTTCAGGTAGCCGGCTGGAGGTTGACTCCACCTTCCATCCTTCTGAGGTCGGTAAAATGAGCACCCAGCTTGCTGGGGGAAAGTGTAGATGACTGGGGAAGGAAAGGGCAAACCACACTATAAAAAGTCTGCCGTGAAAACATCCTGGTGCAACGTCACCCTAGAGTTGGAAACGACTGGTGCTTGCACAGGGGACTACCTTTACCTTTTTAAAAAAATTCCTTTTCCAGTGGGAATAATTGGGTTGTCACTGTGGATCGTACCCAGTATTTGTAATGAGAGTGGGGGATAGGGGAGGGAGTTGCTAGAAACTTCATACTTTCACAATGGGGTGCAGAAAATGAACCCACCGGACAGCATCCTTCCAGACCCAAAAGCATCTCTTTTGAAAACCTTGAGTTCAAAAGGTGGGAGACAAAACAGAGCCTCCCTCCTTCAAATTCATTGGGGTGAAATAGGACTCCGGGTTTTTTTGGGGGGTGGGGGGTGGGTCTGGATCTTCTACCCCCTCGGATCAGACCCTTGTTTTCACTTTAAATCTCTTCCGCTCTTGGTTTCCGACCCCACATCAGAGAGGGACTGGAAAGGAAGGAGGCTCGGGGGCCCTGCTAGTAAAACTATGGCACCAGTGAAATTGACAAGGGGTTTTGTACATTACAGAAGAGCCCCGTGGCGCAGAGTGTTAGAGCTGCAGTACTGCAGTCGGAGCCCTCTGCTCACGACCTGAGTTTGATCCCTGGCGGAAGCTGGGTTTTCAGGTAGCCGGCTGGAGGTTGACTCAGCCTTCCATCCTTCCGAGGTCGGCCAAATGAGTCCCCGGCTTGCTGGGTGTGGGGGGGGGGAGTGTAGATGACTGGGGAAGGCAATGGCAAACCACCCCGTAGCAAAAGTCTGCCGTGAAAACGTTGTGAAAGCAACGTCACGCCAGAGTCAGAAACGACTGGTGCCTGCACAGGAGACTACCTTGACCTTTTTTCACTGTGGCTAGCAGTAATTAGAGAGCCCCGTGGCGCAGCGTGGTAAAGCTGCAGTACCGCAGGAACCTTCTGCGCACGACCTGAGTTCGATCCCAGCAGAAGCTGGTTTCAGATAGCCGGCTCGAGGTTGACTCAGCCTTCCATCCTTCCGAGGTCGGCCAAATGAGTCCCCAGCTTGCTGAAGGGAAAGCGCAGACGACTGGGGAAGGCAACGGCGAGCCACCCCGTAACAAAAGTCTGCGGTGAAAACGTGAAAGCGACGTCACCCCAGAATCGGAAAGGACTGGTGTTTGCACAGGGGACTACCTTTCCCTTTCCTTTTTTGCATTACAGCTGCTAGAGCAAACCTTCCCCGTTCCTCCTTCCCGGCCTTGTCAATCTCATCTCTGCGACTATTAAGGATGGGTTTTGGTGGGGGGGGGGGGCGAAGAAAAAGAGAGGAGACCCCCCCCAGCCCTCCGGCGATTCATCTTCCCCTCCCGTCTCTGGAACCCCCCCCCCCGCCCACAGCCAGAGGTGTCTTTCAATACAAACAATGGGCTCCGAAAAGCCGGGGAGGGGAGGGGGGGGAGAAAGGACGATATATTTACATCTTTGTAAGGGGGCGGTGGCTCCTCGGCGGAAGGGTGGAGGGTGGGGCTGCTCCCGCCGCTGTCGGCCCCTTTGGCGGGGCAGGGGGGCGGAGGGGGAGGCAGGAGCTGCTCCGCGTTGGCCCCTGCGCCTTTCTCCTCCTCCGGGGCGGCCCTGCAGGGGGTCAGCTGGAAAGGCCCCGTCGTCGTCGGGCCGGCGGAAGCGTTCGCCCTGCTGTCGTGGACGACGAGCCCTTTGTCCGTCAAGCCCCGGCTCTGGAGGTAACGGCCGGCGCCCCCTAGGGGTTCCCCCAGGCCCGGCTGGCCCCCTTCCTCCTCCTCCTCCTCTCCTTCCTCCTCGTCCTCTTCCTCCCCGGGCTGCTTGTGGCTCTCGACGTCCACCTCGGGCTCTTCCTCCTCGTCCTCTTCTTCTTCCTCCTCTTCCTCGCTGCTGTCTTCGCTGGGGTAGCTGCAGCTGGTGCCCCCGGGGGAGAGGAGGCGGTGCCCCGTCGGGGGGTGGGGGTGGGGCCTCTCGCAGCCCTCGGGCTCGGGGGGCAGCAGCAGGAGGGGCGGCGGCGGAGAAGCGGAGGCGCGGGGCTGGTGGTGGTGGTGCAGCTTGGCCAGGCTCTCCGAGTCCTCCTTGCCCCCGACGGGGCGGAAGGCGCTGGAGTGGTGGTAGCCCGACGCCGCCTTGCCCCGGGGCTGCCCCGCCTCCAGCAGGTGGGGCTGGTGAGCCGAGGGGCCTCGGGACCCGCTTCCTCCACCGCCTCCCCCTTCCGCCGCCGGAGACCGAGCCGCGTCCCCGCTGCCGTCGAAGCCCCGCGGCTCTCCGCTGCTACTGCCGCTGCCTGCCGGAGGAGCGGCGGCGGAGGGCGGCGTGCCCAACCCCGCGGCTCCCCCCTCGCCGCCGGGCTCGGAAAGGTCCAAGAAGGCTTGGCGCAGCAAGCTGGGGCTCTCTCCGCCCAGAGCCGTGCAGCTGGGGGGCTGAGGCGGCGGCTGCAGGTAAGTGGGCAGCCCCGGCAGCCCCCCCGGGGTACGAGGCGGCCAGAACATGCAGAAAGGCGGGTAGAAAGCCGCGGCGGCGGCGGCTGCAGCGTCCTTCCTGGTGCCGGGCCAGAAAAGCCCAGAGAGTCCCGCGCCCGCCGTCGGGGCGCCTCCAGCCGCTTTGTGCCCGGCGGGGCCGCCTTGCGCGCCCACCCCGAGCCCGTCGGAGTCCTCCTTCTTGTGGCAGAGGCTGAAAGCGGCCGCCGGGAAGCCGTAAGGGTGCGGGAAGAGACCCCCGCAGGCGGGGAACTTCTGCAAGACGCCCCCGAACGACGCCCCTTTGCTGGGCACCGGGATCACCGGGTAGCTGCGCTGGCCTTTGCTGGCTGCGCCTCCGCCGTGCGCCACGACGGCCGCAGCAGCAGCCGCGGCGGCCACGGCTTCCTGCAGCTCCTCGTCGTCGTCGAAGCGGCCCCGCTTGGCGTGCAAGTCCGGCGGGGGCGGAGGGGGCGGCGGGGGGCCCCCCAGGAGGTGGGGGCCCAGCAGGCCTCCCCCCACCCCCACCACCGCCGCCTTGACGGCGCCCAGCGGGTGGCAGTGAGCCGGCGGGCCCCTGGACGGCGGGCCTTGGTGGTGCGAGGAGTGGGCGGCGGTGGGGAGGGCCCGCTTGCGGCTCCCCCCGTTGAACATGGCCTTGACGTCCTCCCAGGCGAAGACCAGCTCGTCCTGCGGGGCCTTGTCGGTCAGCTTGAGGTGGCGCCGCCACGAGTTGAAGTTGGCGGCGTCGGGCTGCGTGTACTTGGCCTCCGGGGTGCGGTGCGAGTGGAAGATGAACTTGTTGGGCGAGAAGTACATGCTGCAGTAGCTGCACTTGATGCACTTGGCGCGGGAGCTGTTGTAGCGCGCGGGGATGAAGCTGCCGCGGCAGCCCCAGGCGCACTCGTGCGACACGTCGAAGGCGAAGTTGTCGGGCAGCTTGGGCGGCCGGTTCTCGCCCAGGAACGACTTGCACAGGCGCTCCGCCTCCCGCTTGGTGATCATCCCGCAGCGCCGCGACGAGATGGGCATGGCCCCCGCCCGGCGGAGGATCTCCAGCTGCACCGGGGTGCACTGCACGCACGTGATGCCCAGCGCCACCCGACGGTTGTGGATCTCGTTGTAGCTGAAGCTCTTCAGCAGCGTGTTGGAGATCTGCGCCAAGCACAGCCGCTCCTGCCCGTCGATCACCAGCGAGACGATGGGGATGCCGTACAGGATCACCTGGCCCACCTGGTTGGGCTTCATGCCGCCCAGCGGCGGCGGCGGCTGCTGCTGCGACGTCGACGAGCCCCGCGGTGGGGCCACCACCGAAGAAGCTCCTGCCACTGAAGAAGAGGCCCCTTGGCTCAAGGCGTCTCCGGGAAAGGCCCCCGACGGGGCGGCCAGGAGGAGGTCGGCGGGGCCGGGCAGGGGGCTGCCGGCCATGGTCCCCGGGGCCCCCACGGAGACTCCCTCGCCAGCGGCCTGCGGTGGAAAGAGAGAGAAAGCCAGTGAGGACTTGCTGCCGGAGAGACAACCTGGATTTTAAATTGATTGACAATTGGCCTTTGAGTAGAGTCCTTCGCAATTGGCTTAAGATCTGTGTTCCCGCTAAACTGAGTTAGTGTGAGCTAGCTCAGATTTTTAGCCTCCAGCTCACACCTTTTCGTCTTAGCTCAGGAAGGAGGACCCCAGAGCACAATCATTTACGCAGTAGCTCACAACTTGAATGCCAGGAGCTCACAAAGTAGAATTTTTGCTCACAAAGCTCTGCAGCTTAGAGGGAACATTGCTTACAATTAGCCCCTCAAGACAAAGGGAAAGGATGTCTGTCTGTCTGTCTGTCTATCATCCATCCACCCATCCCCGGCTTTTTTTTTTTTGTTGGTAGCAGGAGCTCCTCTTGTGCTCTCTCTCTCTCTTGTGCTCTCTCTCTCTCACTTTCTCTATCGCTCTCTCTCTCTCCCTCGCTGTCACTCTCTCTCCTCACTGTTGCTCTTGCTATCACTCTCTCTTGTGCTCTCTCTATCTCTTGTGCTCTCTCTCATGCTCTCTCTTTTGCTGTTGCTGTCTCCTCTCCCTCTCTTTCTCTCTCTCTCACTGTTGCTGTTGCTCTCTTGCTTTCTCTTGTGCGCTCTCTCTCCCGTGGGGGTGGGGAGAGAATTAGCCTGGGAATGTTCTCCACAAATGAACACCCCTTCACTCAGAGGATCAGCATGTTAGGAAGCAAACATCCAGCTTAGACTTTCCCCAAATATTGAGGCCCTCCAATGGAGGGACCCTACAGAGGGAAGGGGGGTTAAATAGAGTGACCTGGCCCCCTGGGCCCCATCGTAGCTACAGGCCTGCTTTCTAGTTCCATGTGTGAGCAGGCGCGGCCAAGACCTTATGCAGGGCTCATTTTGTAGCAGGAGCTCCTTTGCATATTAGGCCACACACCCCTGAGGTAGCCAATCCTCCAAAACCTTACAGGGCTCTTAGTCCAGGCCCTACTCTGAGCTCCAGGAGGATTGGCTACATCAGGGGGGAGTGGCCTAAAGGCAAAGGAGCAGGGGTGGAATTCTAGCAGGAGCTCCTTTGCATATTAGGCCACACACCCCTGATGTAGCCAATCCTCCAAAAGCTTACAGGGCTCTTAGTGCAGGGCCTACTCTAAGCTCCAGGAGGATTGGCTACATCAGGGGGGAGTGGCCTAAAGGCAAAGGAGCAGGGGTGGAATTCTAGCAGGAGCTCCTTTGCGTATTAGGCCACACACCCCTGGTGTAGCCAATCCTCCAAGAGCTTACAGGGCTCTTAGTACAGGGCCTACTATAAGCTCCAGGAGGATTGGCTACATCAGGGGGGAGTGGCCTAATAGGCAAAGGAGTTCCTGCTACAAGATGAGCCCTGACCTTATGTATAAAACACAGCAAGAGTGGAAACGTACAACTACGAAAACCCACAGGACAGCTCGGAAAACCAATTTCACTTCCTTTGTAAGGGAACTCATAGGCAGTATTAAAAAACATGTTGGGTCCCCAGCAGGAGCTGGATAACAGGGCAGTCACAGAACACATGCTTTCTCAATCCACCCTCCTTCTTCTGGGATCTTCAGACTGGGAAACACTTCTATACCAGGAATGAGTCCAGCGGCACCTCTAAGACCAACAAAGATTCATTCTAGGTATAAGAAGAAGAAGATATTGGATTTATATCCCACCCTCCACTCCGAAGAGTCTCAGAGAGGCTCACAATCTCCTTTCCCTTCCTCCCCCACAACAGACACCCTGTGAGGTAGATGAAGATATTGGATTTATATCATGCCCTCCACTCCGAAGAGTCTCAGAGCGGGTCACAATCTCCTTTCCCTTCCTCCCCCACAACAGACACCCTGTGAGGTAGAAGAAGATATTGGATTTATATCCCACCCTCCACTCCGAAGAGTCTCAGAGTGGCTCACAATCTCCTTTCCCTTCCTCCCCCACAACAGACACCTGTGAGGTAGAAGATATTGGATTTATATCCCACCCTCCACTCCAAAGAGTCTCAGAGAGGCTCACAATCTCCTTTCCCTTCCTCCCCCACAACAGACACCCTGTGAGGTATATGAAGATATTGGATTTATATCCCGCCCTCCACTCCGAAGAGTCTCAGAGCAGCTCACAATCTCCTTTCCCTTCTTCCCCCACAACAGACACCCTGTGATGTGGGTGAGGCTGAGAGAGCTCTCCCAGAAGCTGCTCTTTCAAGGACAACTCTGTGAGAGCTATGGCTAACCCAAGGCCATTCCAGCAGCTGCAAGTGGAGGAGTGGGGAATCAAACCCGGTTCTCCCAGATAAGAGTCTGCACACTTAACCACTACACCAAACTGGCTCTCCACCTTTTGGGCATTCTGGGTATAAATCTGAAAAGCGTATATGTCAAGGGTGGCCAAATTTGCTTAACATAAGAGCCACGTAGAATAAACAGCAGATGTTGGAGAGCCGCAAGACATGAACATCAGATAGTCTGAGAGCTGCAAGACAGGAAGGAGGGAGGGAAGGAAGGAAAATAGATCGGGACGGAAAGAGATGGAAGGAAAGCAACTTTAACTTTAAATATCATCTCCAAGTCAGCTGACAGGGTAGGTGGGGGCTTCAAAAGCCACACAATATGTGTGAAAGAGCCACATGTGGCCCCTGAACCCCACAGTTTGGCCACCCCTGGTGTATGCACATGAGAGTTTACACCCAGAACAAAACACTGTTGGTCTTAAAGCTGCCACTGGACTGAAAACTTTGTTCTGCTGCTTGAGACCAATATGTCTACCTACCTAATTCGATGGAAAGAGAGTGGTGTAAATGTGGGAGTTGCTGCTAGAAGATGACGTTATGGCCACAGGTCGTGAAAAGCCCTCAAACAAACAAATCACAAAAATTGGCCAGCTCCACACCCCCTCCTGGGGCCCCCTGAACTTTGTCCCCCATACTTCCCTTCTTGATGCTCCCAGGTATTGCTGGGATTCATTCTTGTTCTTAGCCGGGGATGGCCAAACTTGCTCAATATAAGAGCCACACAGAATAAACATCAGATGTTTGAGAGCCGCAAGGAAGGAAGGAAGGAAGGAAGGAAGGAAGGAAGGAAGGAAATAGATGGGAGAGGGAGGAGGGAGAAGTGGAAAGAAAGCAACTTTATCTTTAAATGCATTCTCCAAGCCACCAGCTGACTTGGAGAAGTGATTTAAAGAGAGAAATGCCTTTTCCAAGCCAGCCAACGGGGGCGGTGGGGGCTTCAAGAGTCACACAATATGTGTGAAAGAGCCACATGTGGCTCCTGAGCCACAGTTTTGGCCACCCCTGTTTTTTAGCTATGACCTGTGGGGGGCCATTTTGTAGAAAAAGAGGTGCAGGAGCTCATCAGCACAACTCATTTCTATAAGCCCCACACCCCCTGACATCACTGAAAGGTGTACTCTATTATATCAGCTCAGCATCTATCTTTAAAGGCTTCTTGAATGAGAATTGGAGAATTGTCATAATCAGGCCTCATTTTGGGCAGGTGCTCACAGGAGCTGAGCTCCAGAACCTCTACATTTTATTGTGCTCTCTCTTTCTTTCTTTCTTTCTTTCTTTCTTTCTTTCTTTCTTTCTTTCTTTCTTTCTTTCTTTCTTTCTTTCTTTCTTTCTTTCTTTCTTTCTTTCTTTCTTTCTTTCTTTCTTTCTTTCTCTCTCTCCTCCCCCTCCCCCCAAAATACTTACCTTTGGGCTCTCTGGCTCAAAACCTCTGTGAGAATTTTGCTGAACTTCAAAATTTTACAAACTAATATTTTACCCCACAAAACAAAGGAGGGGAAACAACCAAAACATATGAAGCAGACAGTTGGAAATCTTCCTCATGCCACTCCGGCCACACAGGAGAAAGTAATTTTAAAAGTATGATGGGAGTAAGGTTTGATGATGACATTATTTAAGAAGCCTTTTAAGGTAGACGCTGAGCTGACATAATTTTGTACACCACCTGGTGATGTCAGGGGTGTGTGGCATACGCAAATGAGTTCTGCTAACGAGCTCCAGCACCTCTTTTTCTATGAAATGACCCCTGGTCATAATCAAACTTTACTCCCATCATACTTTTTCAGTGACTTTCTCCTATGTGGCCACAGGGGCATGAGAAAGATTTCCATCTGTCTGCTTGATAGGTTTTGTTATTTTCCCACTTTGTGTGTGTGTGTGTGTGTGTGGGGGGGGAATATTAGAAAGTTTGTCAAATCTTAGACTTCAACAATGGAGCTCAGAAGCAAGTATTTTGGGGGTGGGGGTGGGGTAAGAAAGAAAGAGCACAATAAAATCCAGAGGTTCTGGAGCTCCACTCCTGCGAGCTCCTGCCCCAAATGAGGCTTGCCTGTGGCCCAGAAAAGCTTCTTCCAGCTGTGGATTGTTCTTCTGGTGCATGTCCCTGACTTGGACCGATTTCCCACCAGCCTTTTGACACCCTCACTCTCCTCTTCTCCGCGGGGCTTCTGTCGGATTTCACACTATCTGCCCCGGGGCTGCGACTCTCTCCGCCTCTTTTGTGCAGCAAACGAGATTCTCTAAAAAACAGTTTCTGTTTGCTGTGTGAAAGAGGTGGAGTGAGTTGCAGCCCCCGGGGCAGATAGTGTGAAATCCAGCAAAAGCCCTGCGGAGAAGAGGAGAGTGAAGGTGTCAAAAGGCTGAGAAGAGGAGAAGGCATGTTGGATCATGACAGTGGCCCATCCAGTCCAACACTCTGTGTCACACAGTGGCCAAAACCCAGGTACCATCAGGAAGTCCACCAGTGGGGGCCAACACTCCAGAAGCCCTCCCACTCTTGCCCCCCAAGCACCAAGAATACAAAGTTGCTTATTCTCAGCCTCACCTGTCTTGTACAGTAATTGTGAAGGTAGAAGAGAATGCTAAGTACACTAACCAAAATGCCTTGAATCAAGGGGTGGTATAAAATCCCCAGCAGCTCCAGGGAAAAGGATTGGGTGGTAGGCAGGGGTGGAATTCTAGCAGGAGCTCCTTTGCATATTAGGCCACACACCCCTGAGCTTACAAGGCTCTTTTTGAAAGTCAACCTTGAGCCGACTACCTGAACCCAGCTTCCACCGGGATCGAACTCAGGTCATGACTGAAGTACTGCAGCGTTACCACTCTATGGCTAATAGCCACTCATGGACCTCTGCTCTTAGAACATAAGAAAAGCCATGTTGGATATGGCCAGTGGCTCACCCAGTTCTATGCTCAGTGTTACACAGTGGCCAAAACCCAGGTGCCATCAGGAGGTCCACCAGAAGGACCCCCAAGCAACTGTTATGGTTGTTTTGATTTGACAGTTTGGGCCTGTGCAGTGGATCACCCATCACAGATCGAGTCCCACAAATAAAGCACGCATATTGCTGCGGACAAGATGTCTTCCTAACAGAGCCAGTTCACACATTCTGCTCTCCATCCCAGAAGAAGAAGAAGATGATGATATTGGATTCATATCCTGCCCTATACTCCCGCCCTATAGAACTGTATTCTCAGAACAGTCACAATCTCCTTTACCTCCCCCCCCCCCACCAACGGACACCCTGTGAAGTAGGTGGGGCTGAGAGAGCTCTCCCAGAAGCTGCCCTTTCAAGGAGAACTCTGCCAGAGCTATGGCTGACCCAAAGCCATTGCAGTAGCTGCAAGTGGAGGAGTGGGGAATCAAACTCGGAGCTCCCAGATAAGAGTCCGCGCACTTAACCACTACACCAAACTGGCTCCTGAGCATGTCTTTCCAGAAAGAAGTCTCATATAATTCAATGGGGTGGACTTCTAGAAAAGCGTTTGGTGGATTAAGATCATAAGAACATAAGAGAAGCCATGTTGGATAAGGCCAATGGCCCATCCAGTCCAACATTCTGTGTCAAATAATAATAATAATAATAATAATAATAATAATAATAATAATAATAATAATAATAAGTTTTTATTTATATCCCGCCCTCCCCGCCGGGGCAGGCTCAGGGTGGCTTACAAAGACAAGCTGCCCTTTCAAGGGCATAAGAGAAGCCATGTTGGATCAGGCCAGTGGCCCATCCAGTCCTACACTCCATGTCACATAAGAGAAGCCATGAACATAAGAGAAGCCATGTTGGATGCCAATGGCCCATCCAGTCCAACAGTCTGTATCACAAAGTGTCACAAAACCAAGATGCCATCAAGAGGTCCACCAGCAGGGCCAGAACTCCAGAAGCCCTCCCACTGTTCCACAAATTGCACCCCCACCCAAGCACCAGAATACAGAGCATCACTGCCCCAGACAGAATGTTCTCTCTATACTTTGTGGCTAATAGTCACTCATGGACCTCTGCTCTTAAGATCATAAGAAAAGTCATGTTGGATCAGGCCAATGGCCCATCCAGTCCAACACTTTGTGCCACACAGTGACCAAAATCCAGGTGCCATCAGGAGGTCCACCAGCAGAGCCAGAACTCCAGAAGCCCTCCCACTCTTGCCCCCCTGCCCTCAAGCACCAAGAATATGGAGCATCACTGCCTCAGACAGAGTGTTCCATCTAACTTGTGGCTAATAGTTAGTTGTGGATCTCTGCTCCAGATGCTTATCCAGACCCCTCTTGAAGCTGTCTATGCAGCCCAGATTTGAGTAGAGTACATATATACATGTGATGAGGCCCCAAACCGGTACATGACAATGTACATGCTAATCAAACACAGACTGGCAGACAAGGATCTGGGAGGCCCCAGTCGGAACCCCTTCTCTGCCAAAGATGCTTGGTATAAATCAAATAAATAAATCTCCTTCTTCAGATAGATCCAGGTGGGCAGCTGTGTTGGTCTGAAGCAGCAGAACGAAGCAGGAGTCAAGGGCATCTCTAAGACCAACGAAGGCTTTATTCAGAACGTAAGCTTTCGTGTGCTCCAAGCGCACTTCATCAGACGAGGAATCAGGTACAACGAGCAGAGCTATATATCACCATACCCGATTCCTCGTCTGATGAAGTGCGCTTGGAGCACACGAAAGCTTACATTCTGAATAAAGCCTTCGTTGGTCTTAAAGGTGCACTCGACTCCTACTTTGTTCTTCTCCTTTTTTAGAGGTTTTCAAACAGAGGCTAGATGGCCATCGGACAGCCATGCAGGGCTGGCTTTGTCACTAGGTAAACTGGGAGATTGCCTAGGTGACTGCCTAGGGCGCCGGCCTTCTGAGGGTACCAAACAGGGGTGCCCCCCATGTGACTCAGTGATATTATCAGTGCGGGGGGGGGGGGGGCGGGATGCCAGAAGTTAGCCTTGCCTAGGGTGTCAGACAGTCCAGGGCTTTGTCCTGCAGCCATGCTGATTCTGTGAACTTAGGCAGATCATGAGAGGAAGGGCAGGAAGGGTTGCCTCGGTGGTTCGTTCTCGTGGCCCTTTCTTAAACGCCCAGGGAAATGTCAATTGCTACTTTGCGGCCATCGGTAATTACACAGGCCAATGCTCACAGGGTCTGCTGTAAGCTCCAGGAGGACTGGCTACATCAGGGGTGTGTGGCCTAATAGGCAAAGGAGGTCCTGCTAGAATTCCTTACAGGGCTCTTCTCACAGGGCCTACTGTAAGCTCCAGGAGGATTGGCTACATCAGGGGGGTGTGGCCTAATAGGCAAAGGAGGTCCTGCTAGAATTCCTTACAGTGCTCTTCTCACAGGGCCTGCTGTAAGCTCCAGGAGGACTGGCTACATCAGGGGTGTGTGGCCTAATAGGCAAAGGAGGTCCTGCTAGAATTCCTTACAGGGCTCTTCTCATAGGGTCTGCTGTAAGCTCCGGGAGGACTGGCTACATCAGGGGTGTGTGGCCTAATAAGTCATTTCTCCAGGCCAATTTTGCCAGGGATCCAGGAGTTGGGATTTTTCTTTTTGGCCATCTTCTGGGCATGGAGCGGGGGTGTGTGTGTGTGTGTGTCACTGGGAGTGTGTGTGTGTGGTGGGGGGGGAGGTGTTTGTGAGTTTCCTGCATTGTGCAGGGGGTTGGACTACATGACCCTGGAGGTCCCTTCCGACTTGATGATTCTGTGAAATAACAAAGACTTCACATGTGAACCATGTGACAGTGCTCGCGACAGACCAGATTTTTGTATTGCCAAACCTCAAATGGAATATTTTTCACCTAAGCCATTACCGTATTTATTAACTGATTCAGGGCTTTTTTTGTAGCAGGAACTCCTTTGCATATTAGGCCACACACCCCTCTTGATGTAGCCAATCCTCCAAGAGCTTACAGGGCTCTTCGTACAGGGCCTACTGAAAGCTCCAGGAGGATTGGCTGCATCAGGGGGTGTGGCCTAATAGGCAAAGGAGGTCCTGCTAGAATTCCTTACAGGGCTCTTCTCACAGGGCCTGCCGTAAGCTCCAGGAGGATTGGCTACATCAAGGGGGTGTGGCCTAATATGCAAAGGAGGACCTGCTAGAATTCCTTACAGGGCTCTTCTCACAGAGCCTGCTGTAAGCTCCAGGAGGATTGGCTACATCAGGGGTGTGCGGCCTAATATGCAAAGGAGGTCCTGCTAGAATTCCTTACAGGGCTCTTCTCACAGGGCCTGCTGTAAGCTCCTGGAGGATTGGCTACATCAGGGGTGTGTGGCCTAATAGGCAAAGGAGGTCCTGCTAGAATTCCTTACAGGGCTCTTCATACAAAGCCTGCTGTAAGCTCCAGGAGGATTGGCTGCATCAGGGGGTGTGGCCTAATATGCAAAGGAGGTCCTGCTAGAATTCCTTACAGGGCTCTTCTCACAGGGCCTGCTGTAAGCTCCAGGAGGATTGGCTACATCAGGGGGGTGTGGCCTAATAGGCAAAGGAGGTCCTGCTAGAATTCCTTAGAGGGCTCTTCTCACAGGGCCTGCTGTCAGCTCCAGGAGGACTGGCTACATCAGGGGGGTGTGGCCTAATAGGCAAAGGAGGTCCTGCTAGAATTCCTTACAGGGCTCTTCTCACAAGGCCTACTGTAAGCTCCAGGAGGACTGGCTACATCAGGGGTGTGTGGCCTAATAGGCAAAGGAGGTCCTGCTAGAATTCCTTACAGGGCTCTTCTCACAGGGCCTACTGTAAGCTCCAGGGGGATTGGCTACATCAAGGGTGTGTGGCCTAATAGGCAAAGGAGGTCTTGCTAGAATTCCTTACAGGGCTCTTCTCACAGGGCCTGCTGTAAGCTCCAGGAGGATTGGCTGCATCAGGGGGTGTGGCCTAATATGCAAAGGAGGTCCTGCTAGAATTCCTTACAGGGCTCTTCTCACAGGGCCTGCTGTAAGCTCCAGGAGGATTGGCTGCATCAGGGGGTGTGGCCTAATATGCAAAGGAGGTCCTGCTAGAATTCCTTACAGGGCTCTTCTCACAGGGCCTGCTGTAAGCTCCAGGAGGATTGGCTACATCAGGGGTGTGTGGCCTAATATGCAAAGGAGGTCCTGCTAGAATTCCTTACAGGGCTCTTCTCACAGGGCCTGCTGTAAGCTCCAGGAGGATTGGCTGCATCAGGGGGTGTGGCCTAATATGCAAAGGAAGTCCTGCTAGAATTCCTTACAGGGCTCTTCTCACAGGGCCTGCTGTCAGCTCCAGGAGGACTGGCTACATCAGGGGTGTGTGGCCTAATAGGCAAAGGAGGTCCTGCTAGAATTCCTTACAGGGCTCTTCTCACAGGGCCTGCTGTCAGCTCCAGGAGGACTGGCTACATCAGGGGTGTGTGGCCTAATAGGCAAAGGAGGGCCTGCTAGAATTCCTTACAGGGCTCTTCTCACAGGGCCTGCAGTGAGTTCCAGGAGGATTGGCTACATCAGGGGTGTGTGGCCTAATAGGCAAAGGAGGTCCTGCTAGAATTCCTTACAGTGCTCTTCTCACAGGGCCTGCTGTAAGCTCCGGGAGGACTGGCTACATCAGGGTTGTGTGGCCTAATATGCAAAGGAGGTCCTGCTAGAATTCCTTACAGGGCTCTTCTCACAGGGCCTACTGAAAGCTCCAGGAGGATTGGCTACATCAAGGGGTTGCAGCCTAGTATGTAAAGGAGTTCCTGCTACAAAAAAAGCCCTGCATTTATTTACTGCCTTCCTTTTTATATCACACCTTTCTCCTCAGTGGAGACCCGGAGCAACTTACCACGTTCTCCTTTCCTCCATTTTATCCTTCACCACAACCTTGTGAGGTAGGCTAGGCCGAGCACGTCTGCTTGGCTTCAAGTCAGCCAGCAGGTTTGCTTCCATGGTGGAGTGGGGAGGCGAACGTGGGTCCCCCCAGATCCCAGTATGACCCTCTAACTACATCATGCTGGCTCTCAACAGAACAGAGAATCTCCAGGAAATAAGCCCTGAATCCCTAAGCCAGGGATTTCAAACATGCAGCCCAGGGGCCGAATCAGGCCCCCAGAAGGCTCCTATCAGGCCCCCGAGCAACTGGCTGTCATCTGCTTCCTTCTCCCACTCTTTTGCTTCTTTCTGCTTAACAGCTTGCTTTGCCAGGTTTGCTCAATCGCACAGGAGCTACAGAACAAAACCTCTATTTTCTCCACTGGTTGAGGCTCCTCCCTTGGGGAGGAAGGGGGGGGGAAGGCAGAGCTTATCTTTCCAGGCTCTCTCAATCACACAGCTGAGCCGAGCCTCTCTTCCTTCTATCGGCTGAGGTTCCCCCCAGTCCCTCCTGGGGAAGGAAGGAAAGAGCCAGAGCTTCCTTTGCCCATTTCCCTGGATCCCATGGGAGAAATACAAAGAAAGCACCTTTAAGACCAATGAGTGCTAACATTTTATGCATGTTTTAAGTATTATGTGCTTGTGTCCTTTATAAAGTTTATATATTTGCTATCTAATCTTAAATAGGTACACACATGGCCCGGTCTGACATGGTGGGCCCAACAAGGTCTCATTTATGTCAGATCCGGCCCTCATAACAAATGAATTTGATGCCCCTGCCTTAAGCCGTTGCTAAAATCTGGCTGAACTGCAGCTTCAGCGCTAGTATGCTTGTTCTGGGTTGGTGCAGTAAGTTCTCCTTCCTCTCCAGGAATATTACCATGAGATCCTACTGCCCTTCTGAAAAACAAAACCCACTTGAACAGAGCTTTTCCCCCCCCCCCCTTTCTGTAGCAGGAACTCCTTTGCCCCCTGATGTAGCCAATCCTCCAAGAGCTCACAGGTTTCTTCTTACTAAGGCTACATCAGGGGTGTGTGGCCTAATAGGCAAAGGAGGTCCTGCTAGAATTCCTTACAGGGCTCTTCTCACAGGGCCTGCTGTAAGCTCCAGGGGGATTGGCTACATCAGGAGGGTGTGGCCTAATAGGCAAAGGAGGTCCTGCTAGAATTCCTTACAGGGCTCTTCTCACAGGGCCTGCTGTAAGCTCCAGGGGGATTGGCTGCATCAGGGGGGTGTGGCCTAATAGGCAAAGGAGGTCCTGCTAGAATTCCTTACAGTGCTCTTCTCACAGGGCCTACTGTAAGCTCCAGGGGGATTGGCTACATCAGGGGTGTGTGGCCTAATAGGCAAAGGAGGTCCTGCTAGAATTCCTTACAGGGCTCTTCTCACAGGGCCTACTGTAAGCTCCTGGAGGATTGGCTACATCAGGGGTGTGTGGCCTAATAGGCAAAGGAGGTCCTGCTAGAATTCCTTACAGGGCTCTTCTCACAGGGCCTACTGTAAGCTCCTGGAGGATTGGCTACATCAGGGGTGTGTGGCCTAATAGGCAAAGGAGGTCCTGCTAGAATTCCTTACAGGGCTCTTCTCACAGGGCCTACTGTAAGCTCCTGGAGGATTGGCTACATCAGGGGTGTGTGGCCTAATAGGCAAAGGAGGTCCTGCTAGAATTCCTTACAGGGCTCTTCTCACAGGGCCTACTGTAAGCTCCAGGGGGATTGGCTACATCAGGGGTGTGTGGCCTGATATGCAAAGGAGTTCCTGCATAAAAAAAAAAACTGCACTCATAGCTGAAGAAGGGAGCTTCCTGTCTTACAGCCATCAAATAACACCAATCTCTATTTGGCACAACATTTCAATATATCTCACACAAGAGCTACAGTGGTGTAGTGGTTAATGCATTGATCTAGATCATTTGTAGAAAAAAGAGGTGCCAGAGCTCATTAGCATAATTCATTTGCATAGGCCACACACCCCCTGACATCAGCGCAAGGTGTACTAAATTAGATCAGCTCAGCATCTACCTTCAAATGCTTCTTGAATTGTAATTTTCACCAAAAAAACCTGACTCCCATCATACTTTTAAATTACTTGCTCCTCTGTGGCCACAGTGGCATGAGGAAGATTTCCATCTATCTGCTTTATATGTTTTAGTTGTTTTCCCATTTTTTTCTGGGGAGAAATATTAAAAAGTTTGTCAGATTTTAGAGTTCAGCAAAATTTTCCCATGGGGTTTGAACAATGGAGCCCAGAAGCAAGGATCTGTGTGTGTGGGGGGGGGAGAGGGGTGGGTTTAAGAAAGGAAGAGCACCATAAAATTTAGAGTTCTGGAGTTCTGCTTCTTTGATCTCCTGTCCAAAATGAGGCCTGGATGGGATCCTTAATCCTAACCTTCTGGGGTGAGGGTGAACATAAGAACATAAGAGAAGCCAAGTTGGATCAAGCCAATGACCATCCAGTCCAACACTCTGTATCACACAGTGGCCAAAAGATACACACACACACACACACACTCACATACTGTGGCTAATAGCCACTGATGAACCTCTGCTCCATATTTTTATCCAATCCTCTCTTGAAGCTGGCAATGCTTGTAGCCGCCTCCACCTTCTGTGGCAGTGAATTCCACGTGTTAATCACCCTTTGGGTGAAGAAGGACTTCCTTTTATCCGTTTTAACCTGACTGCTCAGCAATTTCATGGATACCTGGGTGGGGTGCATACCTGCAAAATGCAGGCAGTGATAGGCCAGACACTGACAACAATGCAGCACTAGAGTTTCACTAAACATACGAATCAGCTCCAGATGAGCCAGATTTGCTTAATGTAAGAGCCATGTCACATGTTTGAGAGCCACAAGAAGGAGACGAAGAAGAAGATGATGATATTGGATTTATATCCTGGCCTGGTGTGACTTTGTCCATGGGGTTGCAAAGAGTTGGACTCCAGTGTGAGACTGAACAACAACAACAAAAAATACTCTGAGTATCAGAGTGGTCACAATCTCCTCTACCTCCCCCCAGAACACACACTCTGTGAGGTAGGTAGGGCTGAGAGAGCTATCCCAGAAGATGCCCTTTCTTTTGGTTAAAGCAATTTATTATAATGTAGTATATTATAGTTTCATATTGTCATTGGTTATTAAAAATTAATACACATACATTAGAAGAATTGCAGATGTATACCCCCACTCTTCTCCCTGAAGAGGCGACTCAGAGCGGCTTACAATCTCCTATATCTCCTTCCCCCACAACAGACACCCTGTGAGGTGGGTGGGGCTGGAGAGGGCTCTCACAGCAGCTGCCCTTTCAAGGACAACCTCTACCAGAGCTATGGCTGACCCAAGGTTATTGCAGCAGGTGCAAGTGGAGGAGTGGGGAATCAAACCCGGTTCTCCCAGATAAGAGTCCGCACACTTAACCACTACCCCAAACAGGCTCCCAGCATCTACCTTCAAATGTCAGATGTTTGAGAGAAGGAAGGTAGGAAGGGAGGGAGGAGGGAGGGAGAGAGAGAGAGAGAGAGAGAGAGAGAGAGAAGAGAAAGAGAGAGAGAGAGAGAGAAAGAAAGAGAGAAAGAGAGAGAGAGAGAAAGAAAGAGAGAGAGAAAGAGAGAGAGAGAAAGAGAGAGAAAGAAAGAAAGAGAGAGAGAAAGAGAGAGAGAGAGAGAGAGAAAGAAGAAAGAAAGAAAGAAAGAAAGAAAGAAAGAAGAAAGAAAGAAAGAAAGAAGAAAGAAAGAAAGAAGAAAGAAAGAAAGAAAGAAAGAAAGAAAGAAAGAAAGAAAGAAAGAAAGAAAGAAAGAGAAAGAACCCAACTGAAGAGGTTCTGGCATACTTAGTATAGAGCGAGTTCTGTTCCTTCAGACTGAAAAACTGTTGGGGGAACTGAACGTCTGAACGCTCCCCTGAGTGACTTTTACATAGAGCACGCTCGCAGTCTGGGAGACTAGATAGAAAATTCTGGCGCAACTCCCGTCCTGAAGACCAGAGTTACTCGGCGCAAGGAACTTTTAACGTTCCGGAGGGAGCGCTCAGAAATCAGATAGACAGACCACAGCCTTAACCACGCCCCCCTCACAATATCCCACCTTCTTGAGCGTTTTGCGCAATGGAGAAAAAACGTCTGGCAAAGAAAGTGAATATTTTCCAACGTAATAATCATAAAAAACACAACCTGATGCGCGCAGCAGGTCGAGTTAAAAAATAGGTCTTTCGATACTTGACCGGATTTTCTGTCCTTAAACATTTCCCTTTCTTGTAGATCCGGGTGCCTCCCTGCTCCGAATCCTGAAAGCCTTGAGTGTGAACGGGTTGAAACTGGACCTGCACACCCCCCGCATACAGTTAAATATCAGCGCACTCCTAGGCAGAATTGGGTTCCTCTAACAATCATTGCTGTCGACGGCTTTAGACCAGGGGTGTCCAACTCATTTGTTATGAGGGCCGGATCGGACATAAATGAGACCTTGTGGGGCAGGGCCGGGTCACGTGCGTACCTATTTAAGATTAGGCAGCAGAGTTATAAACTTTATAAAGGACACAGACAAACACAAATACATTTTTTTAAAAAACTTAAAACATGCTTTAAAACGTTAGCACTCATTGGTCTTGAAGACGCTTTCTTCATATTTCTCCCATGGGAATCCAGGGAACGGGGCAAAAGGAACTCTGGCTCTTTCCTTCCTTCCCCAGAGACGGGGGGGAGCCTCAGCCAATAGAAGGAAGAGAGGCTTGGCTCAGTAGCTCTGCAATGCAATCGAGAGAGCCGGGCAATTGAAAGAACTATTGCTGCGCAATTGAGAGAGCTATTCCTCCCCAAGGGAGGAGCCTCAGCAATGGAGAAAACAGAGAAAACAATTGCCCTGTGCAATTGCGCAAGCCTTGCAAAGCAAGCTGTGATGCAGAAGGAAGCAAGATATATAGAGAAGGAAGCAGGTGACAGTCAGTTGCTCGGGGGCCTGATTCGGACCCGAACTGCATGTTCCACACCCTGGTTTAGACCGAAATTCTTTTAAGAATTTAACTGCAGAATCGGAAATCGCTCGTTTGTGTTGCAAGGGGTGTGTGTGGTTTTTTTTTTTGGGGGGGGGGGGTTATTCCAAAACGACCTCCCGCTGCTATTCTAAAGGTGCCGCTTAAGACAAAGCCCCGCCTTGAAATCTCCGGTCCCGCCTCCCCAGAGGAGCTAATTTCGTGCGAGACTGAGAGGTTGTTAAAGGAAAAAAGCCATGCCTCTGCCAGAATTGATCGCTTTTCGCTTTTCCGGGTCTGCTCAGCAGTTTCCGCGGCTCCAAAGGGACGATTCTCGTATGTTACTTGAATTGTATGGATGGATTCTCGCACGTTACCTTGGCTTTAGGTCGCCTCGTCTGCAGCGCAAGGAGAAAAGCGAGAACGATTCTCGGATAACTGAAAAATGCATTCCAGGACTATCCTACAGGAAAGGGGAAGAAGCGCACGCCAGTCCCACCCCGCAACACTGGACTGACTCCGGTTTAAAGCAAGCTGGAGGTTTTTCATCTGAGCTCAACTAAGCCCTGGGATTTATTTCAGTTTATTGGGAGGGGGAAGAAACTCAATGGAACCTCTAAGCTTTAAAGCCTCTGGGTGTGAACAGAGTGTGTTTCCCTGGCCAAGGACTACAATCTGAACCTGCTAAAGTGGTTAGAATGGTGGTTGGCCAGAGTCTGAATCGGGATACTTAGAATCAGAGTTGGGAGAGGGCCACAGAGGCATCTAGTCCAACCCCCTGGATCAGCCTAGAGCAGGGATGGCCAAACTGCAGCTCGGGAGCCACATGTGGCTCTGTCACACATATTGTGTGGCTCTTGAAGCCCCCACCACTCCATTGGTTGGCTTGGAGAGGGCATTTGTCTCTTTAAATCACTTCTCCAAGCCAGCAGCTTGGAAAATGCATTTAAAGTTAAAGTTGCTTTCTTTCCACCTCTCGCTTTCCTCCCTTCCTCCATCTTCCTTCCTTCCTTCCTTCCTTCCTTCCTTCCTTCCTTCCTTCCTTCCTTCCTTCCTTCCTTCCTTCCTTCCTTCCTCCTCCCTCCCTCCCTTCTTCGTTCCTTCATTCCTTCCTCCCTCCCTCCCTCCCCTTGCGGCTCTCAAACATCTGACATTTATTCTTATGAGGCTGTTTGCATTAAGCAAGTTTGGCCACCCCCTAGCCTACAGCATCCTGAGAAGTGTTTGTCCCCACTGCTGCTTAAAGACTGCTGGGGGGGGGGGGAGGCTCACCGCCTCCCTATGTAGCTGATTCTACTACAGAACTGCTCTTACTGTTTACAAAAAATAAAAATAAAAAATCCTAATATCCAGAGCCTTTCTACCCATAATTGAAACCTATTATTGGGAGTTCTGTCCTCTGCTGCCTACAGGAAGTCTTTCAAATCCTTCAAGAGTACAATTGTTCGGATTTGCAAGTCTGCAACACTTCAGTATTTATAGAGTTAGCCTTGCTGTTACTGTTAGTCAACAGGAAGTCACATGTGTTTACTGCAACCTATCTGTTAGCTAGAGAGAAAGCCCCCGAAAGTCTGTAGGAGCTTGTAGTTAAATGACCAGTAATTGAGTGCTGTGATTGGAAATCAATGTATTGCATATTCTGCATTTTATGGCATCTCTTCCTGCCCTTGTCTAAGTTTGGAGAAGAGAGGCCATTCCTAGCTTTGTACTCAAGATGTAAAGATGTAGGAGTTAGCGTCTGTAATTTTACTCCCAGTTTACCTCCCCTTGTAGTTTTAAGTGAAGCAATCATACTCTTTTAAATACACAAATGATCTCTGCATATTCTCTGCTGTGCTACTCGTTTCTAACTCTGCTAAATAGTATCTTTCGCTAAGAATACCGAATAGGTTATGAGCCCAGTGTTAAGGACTCCAGTTGTGGGCAACAGTTCTTTTTGGGTGCCAGTTGGGCAGACAGAAGCAGAGATTTTTAGAATACCTATGTGTGTGTGATTGCTTAAGTTGATTGCTTAAGTGCTGGCAAGAGTCTCAGACTTTTTTTAATACCCGAAGAACACCTTCTCTGTCCCCAGAGTTTGCCTTGCTGCATGCAGGTAAAAGGAGGAGGTGAGCTGCATTCTTTTGGTTTTTTGTGGGGTTTTTTGCAGAGAAGAAAGTGCCAGTGCCTTTGTTTCTAAGCCGATACCCTGCTGAGATGGAACAAAGGAGTGATGCTTCTAATCCTGAGGTGAACCTGCAATCGTTTGCTGACCAGAGTCCAACAATGTCAAGGGACAGACTGGCAGACACGTCTCCACCAACAGAATCTACACATCAAAATGTCAGTAACATGCATTTAAATCTTCCAGTTCTCTCAAATGTAAATTTCATTTGGTGGAAGGCAAGCCTCCAGGCAATGCTTAAATCCCAAGGGGCCTCGGATTAGCTCATGAAAAATCTCCCTGTAAATCAAGCAGAAAGGGGAAAGTTTGATAAAATGGATGGTTTGGGAATCTCTTTGATCTTGGGAAGCATTAACAAAGAGGAGAGCAGAGTAATCCTCGAACATACAACAGCTAAGGCCATGTATGATTACTTCAGTCAGAAATACCAGTCAAAAACAGAGACCAATAGCCTCTTCCTCCTTCAGAATTTATTAAATATGAAAATGAGAGAAAGTGAAGGACTTTTTAAGCAAAGTAATGAGTACAGTTTCTGAACTGAAAATCATAGGAGACCCAGTCTCAGATAAAATTGTTATTGCTTTGGCCCTCAATGCACTTCCAAGCTCATATGATAATGAAGTTGCTGTGCTAAAGGTACCGAAAGAGCTGACCTTAGAATATACAATATCCTTTTTGGAGCAGGAGGGGAACAGACGGGAAATGTCCTAAACCCCTCATAAGCTGGAAGCGCAAACTGTGCTTAAAGTTAATGCTGGATTTCAAAAGGGAACTGCAAAGAAAGATATGTTTCATATGTGCCAAGTATGGACATTATGTGAACATGTGTACATCTAGATGTGTGGAGCATGAAGGAGATCATGCTACACGTGCTCCCACTGAAAGAACCCCCTCTAGAGGGCGTGAGAGAGGAAATGCTAAACCCAATGCAAAGAACAAAAACCTTGCATGCTGTATCTCAGGAAGCCAAGACTTACAGCCTAGCAAAGCATTTGCTCTTACTGAAGAGAAATCTGATACCCATGCATTTGCTGTGAATGATCGCAACTCTAATGAGGATGGCCTGTGGCTTTTAGATTCAGGCAGTTTTTCTCATATACCAAATTCCTTGGACTATTTTGTTGATTTGAACAGACAAAGCTACACCAAGTAAATGGTCAACTTCTAAAAGTTGAAAGATGTGGCACTGCTGTGTTGAAAGTTTTAACTATGAACCATGAGATCGAGGAACTTACTTTGAATAACTGTATTTTGCCCTGAAGCCTCACATTGCTGTTTGTCCACGAGACAGATAATTCAAAAGAGTTTTGAAGTCAGTCTTAAAGAGAAAGGTGGCAAAATTGTGCTTGATGAGGAAACTGAATTAATATTTGAAGAAATTGATGGTTATCATTACCTGAGAAATGCTGGAGATACTGATGGGGCAGTATGCCATACAAGGTCACCCACATGTGATTACAAGAACTGTCTTTATGCTTGGCATGTCAAACTAGGTTGTAGACATGTGCAAAGTGTGCAGAAGTTATTGAAAGACTGTGATATCAATGCTGTTGATTGTGGTGTGATGAAAAATGGTTGTGAGACGTGTCTGAAAGCAAAGGGAACAGCTCCCAGATGTAAAAGTCAGTCTCTTGAAGAAAATGTAAGATTTCTGGAGATGGTGCATTCCGACTTTATGAGGCCAATTAAAGATTCGGCTGGAGAGTCCAAGTATTTTGCAACATTTATGGAAGCAAAAAGCAGATATGTCTATGTATATCTACTCAAAAACAAAGATCAAGTCTTTGAGAAGTTTAAAAGTTACGTTGCTGCTGTGAAAAACAGATTTGGGAAAGCTCCTGAAATACTATTCACGGACAATGGTACTGAATATAGCAGGAGGGAGTTCCAAAGATTCCTGGAACAAGAGGGAATTGAATTTAAGACTACAATTCCTTATTCACCCCAACAGAATGGGAACGCTGAACGTTTAAACAGGACCGTTCAAGGAATAGTACTTTCTATGCTGATGCAGTCTGGACTTTCAGAAATTTTCTAGGCTGATGCGATCAACACCGCTGTATATCTCCATAACAGAATCCCATCTAAAGTAACAGGAAAATGCCCTTTCCAAATGTGGTTCAATAGAATGCCTGGACTGAAGCATATAAAGGCCTTAGGATCTAAAGCCTTTTCATTCATACCTAAGGAAAGAAGGGGCAAATTTGACCCGAGGACAGAACTTGGGATCCTCATGGGATATGCTCTTGGTGGCAAAGGGTATAGAATCCTGAACCCTGAAACTTATGAAGTGAAAGAAACCAATGTGGTACATGTTGATGAACTTCTGAACATGTTGATGAACATGTTGATGAACGTTGAGAACTTCTGAAGAAGCTGAGTCCACAGTGACACCTGATCAAGAAATTACTGCAATCTCTTTCTTCGATTTGGGCACTTGGAACACTGCAGGGACCACCTGTGACCAGGCAGGTTCTTCTCCAAAAGTTATGTTCAGAAGGGGAACCAGGAGAGCCTACGCCGAGTGAGCCAGAATCTACCACTGTGAGACAAACAGCAAGAAGCAACAAAGGAGTGCCACCACCTACACTTGGAATTTGTGCAAGTGTACAACCCGTGAAGGAAATGCCAAAGGAACTGGATATCAAATATACCACTCTCAGAACTCTACTAAGTATAGTAGGATCAAAGAAGATGCATGTTCAACACCTTGATATTGGGACAACAGATCTCAAAGAGGAACAAGTGAAAGCATTGAATGAAAAGTTAACTGCATTACTGCAAAAGCAAGAGTTCCAACCAGGAAAAATTGAACCCAACCTGTTCAAGAAACTGAAAGATGGACGGTACCAATATGTGCTAACATCAATGGATGGACTGTTGTTTGTGTTGCCAAAGTGAAACTGTTGTACAAGAAATTGTTGATGAACTTAACAAAGAAGAAGGACTGATTGAAATGAAATTCTGTCCCACAGAGAAGATGATCGTGGACATACTGACAAAACTGCTCGCCAAGGAGAAGTCTGAAACTCTTCGTGAAAGTCTGAATTTACGTGACTTCAATGTTTTAACTTGAGAAGGGGTGTCGGAATTTACAAGTCTGCAACGCTTCAGTAATTAAGAGTTAGCCTTGCTGTTACTGTTAGTCAACAGGAAGTCACATGTGTTTACTGTAACCTATCTGTTAGCTAGAGAGAAAGCCCGCGAAAGTCTGTTGGAGGTCGTAGTTAAATGACCAGTATTTGAGTGCTGTGATTGGAAATCAATGTATTGCCTATTCTGCATTTTATGGCAACTCTTCCTGCCTTTGTCTAAGTTTGGAGAAGAGAGGCCGTTGTACTCCTACATCTTTACATCTTTGTACTCAAGATGTAAAGATGTAGGAGTTAGTGTCTGTTATTTTACCCCCAGTTTATCCTCCCTTGTAGTTTTAAGTAAAGCAATCATATTCTTTTAAACACACAAATGATCTCTGCGTATTCTCTACTGTGCTACTCGTTTCTAACTCTGCTAAATAGTATTTTTCTCCAAGAATACCTATTATTGGGAGTCCTATCCTCTGCTGCCTACAGGAAGTCTTTCAAATCCTTCAAGAGTACAATCCATGTCCTTCCTCCTCCATCGCCTCAGTTTGGTGTAGTGGTTAAGTGTACAGACTCTTATCTGAGAGAACCGGACTTGATTCCCCCCTCTTCCACCTACAGCTGCTGGAATGGCCTTGGGTCAGCCATAGCTCTGGTAGGAGTTGTCCTTGAAAGGGCAGCTTCTGAGAGAGCTTTATCGGCCCCGCCCACCTTACAGGGTGTTTGTTATGGGGGGAGAAGATATAGCAGATTGTAAGCCGCTCTGAGTCTCTGATTCAGTGAGAAGGGCGGGGTATAAATCTGCAGTCTTCTTCTCCTTTTCTCCAGACGGAATTGTTCTGATGCAATTTCACTTCCTGTTGTCATGAGTTAATTGTTTGTATATGCATGCTGATGTTTAGCCAGTGAGTCGGTAGAGCCAATGAGAATGTTTGCATGTACTTCCCGCCAGAGGCTAGGTGTCAATATGCATAGTGACCATTGAGGGAGAGCCCTAATAGGCTAATCCATATATTTGGGTGGTGGTCTAAGGGAAACCATTTGGTCAGTTTTATTGCCCTTTGTGTTAAGCCCTTAGATCTCCATGCAGTCGAAGTTAGGACTCGAGAGAGTCGAGATGTAGCCTAGAAGCTAGATAGGATACTGAATCCTTCTTTGTTTTCTAGAAATCCCAGTCATACCTTTTTCTCATTAGTAAAGTAAACTACTTTGTTTCTTAAGCTAAACCGTACGCCTGGCTGGTATTCGTGGTTCTCTCCATGTTACTCTGCTAATCGTATATCTAAACCCCAACAGGAACATTCCCAAGTCACTCCGTTTTTTTCCTGGTAGGGCCTGGAAGGGCCTCTGAAACCCGGCCCAGATTCTTGGGTAGACTTTTTCACGCATGCAGTGGAAGGTTAATTAAGAACATAAGAACATAACAGAAGCCATGTTGGATCATGCCAATGACCCATCCAGTCCAACACTCTGCGTCACACAGTGGCCCAAAAAGAAAAGAGGTTCACAAGTGGGGCTAGAAGCCCTTCCCCGCAATCCAAGCACCAAGAATACAGAGCATCACTGCCCCAGACAGTTCCAATAATATGCTGTGGCTAATAGCCACTGATGGACCTCTGCTCCATATTTTTATCCAAGCCCCTCTTGAAGCTGGCTATGCTTGTAGCCGCCACCACCTCCTGTGGCAGTGAATTCCGCATGTTAATGTTGGGTTTCTATTGCAATTTCACTTCCTGTTGTCATGAGTTAATTAAATGAATGTATATGCATGCTGATGTTTAGCCAGTGAGAGGTATGGCCAATGAGAATGTTTGCACGTACTTCCCGCTCAGGCTAGGTGTCAAAATGCAAAGTGACCATTGAAGAAGAGCCCTGATTGGGTAATCCATATATTTGGGAGGTGGTCTGGGGAAAACCATTTGGTCAGATTTATTGCCCTTTATGTAAGCCCTCAGATCTCTACGCAGTTAGAGTTTGGACTCCATAGAGTCGAGATGTAGCTTAGAAGCTAGAAAGGATATTGAGTCCTTCTTTGTTTTCTAGAAATCCCAGTCTACCCTTTCCTCATAGAAAAGTAAACTACTTTTTATTCTTAAGCTAAAACGTGTGCCTGGCTTGTTTATTGCGGTTCTCTCCACACAACTCTGCTAAACTATCTGTAAAACCCCAACCGTTAATCACCCTTTGGGTGAAGAAGGACTTCCTTTTATCCGTTCTAACCCGACTGCTCAGCAATTTCATCGAATGCCCGCGAGTTCTTGTCTTGTGAGAAAGGGAGAAAAGGACTTCTTTCTCTACTTTCTCCACCCCACGCGTAATTTTGTAAATTCACAGATGCGTCTCAGCCATGCGATCTCTCTGCGGGGACGGATACCCACAGATCTAACCCCGGGGCGAGGGTTTCTCCTTGGCTCAAATGCAGCGTTTTCCCAAAGGGGCACAGTTCACACGTTCAGCGCAGGGAGTCCGGCTTCGCACGCGAATGCCCTTCCTTGGTTTCTCAGTTCCGCGAAGACCCAACCGTGCAGGACTGGGGGGGGAGGGGAATGGGTGGGAAGCATCGCGTCCTAAACCGTACGAAGCAACTCCAAAGGTGTAAAGGGCCGCTTTTCCAGGGGTGAACCAGACCTGCACGTGTGAAAAGAGCTGGGTGTCGACCGATCAAGGGAGTCTGTGCTCTGGCAGTGGAACCATCCCAAACTGAAGTCTGCCCATAAGAAGACGGGGAGGGCCAGTCAATTAACGACTTTCCTCAGCCAATCGTAGAATCATAAGAGTTGGAAGGGACCTCCAGGGTCATCTAGTCCAACCCTCTGCACAATGCAGGGGTGTTTCCAGTGCTGGCCGAATGTTCCACAGTGTTTCCAGTGCAGCGTAAGAACGTTACACAGAATTTCTTTGCGTTTATATATATATATATATATATATATATATATATATATATATATATATATATATATATATATATATATATATATATATATATATATATATATATATATATATAAAGGGAAATTATTATTTTTTTTAAATACGACCCACCATGCAAAGAAATGAAGTGTTCCCCTTCTAACAGCCGGCAGACACTTTTACAAGGATTCAGAAGAGATCGCCCGCTAGTGAAACGTCCCAATAAAAGAGGGAAGCAGAAATGTGTTACTTCTTCTGGGAAACAAAAATAGTGGGGTGGAGGTGGGGGGCGGGGGGGGGGAGGAGAAAGACGACCACGCTTCTTGTATTTCTGACCGTTCCCACAGCGTCCTGTGTAACTGGGAAAGCTAACCAATTGCGAGATCACCTGGATGGATTCCGTGGTGTGTTCTTTTTAAGAATCCTGAGAATTTTGTTGCAATGGATCCTCGAAGAGAAATGAAAATGCACAGGAAGAGACCGGGAGAACGGCGGCGGGCAAAATGTGATTCCCCTAAGTGACGTTAATCTGGAATTTCGCCACCGTTTTAAGATTTGCTAGAGGTTTTGACGCTGGATTTCGCAGCCAATCAGCTGGTCTCTCATTGGGTTCGGTGAACGGGGAGGGGGGGGGGGACCCTACAAGTTTCCACTTTCCCTTTGGCTAACTGATGCCCTTCCCTTGGGACTCCGTGACCTCCCCTTGGCCTTTTCAAGGAAGAGAGATCTCCGTCAAATACAAGACAGCCAGCGTCGAAACGGTCCCCATAGTGTAAAAATAAAATAAAATCAGGAAGCCCCCTCCCCCCCCCATTAGATACGCTGGGAGAGGTCAGGGTTTCCCACACAGAAAGAGAGAAGAACGCCTAAAACCGGAATAAAAAGCCAATTAACGCCACTATCAATTCGGGCGCTTTCACCCACTCTAAGCCTGCGATCACACACACATACACAATAATACACTTTCAAGTCATTTCAATGCACTTTTCAACTGGATTTTGCCATCTCGCAAGCTAAAATCCAGTCGTCAAGTGCATGGGAAATGGATTGAGAGTGCATTATTGTAAGAACATAAGAGAAGCCACGTTGGATCAGGCCAGTGGCCCATCCAGTCCAACACTCTGTGTCACACAGTGGCCAAAAAAACCCAAGTGCCACCAGGCGGTCCACCAGTGGGGCTAGAAGCCCTCCCACTGTTGCCCCCCCCCCCAAACACCAAGAATACAAAGCATCACTACCCCAGACATAAGAGAAGCCATGCTGGATCAGGCCAATGGTCCATCCAGTCCAACACTCTGTGTCACATAGTGGCCAAAAACCCCAGGCGTCATCAGGAGGTCCATCAGTGGGGCCAGGACACTAGAAGCCCTCCCACTGTGCCCCCCAAGCACCGAGAATACAGAGCATCATTGCCCCAGACATAAGGACATAAGAGAAGCCATACTGGATCAGGACAATGGCCCATCCCAGTCCAACACTCTGTGTCACACAGTGGTCAAAAAACCCAGGTGCCCTCAGGAGGTCCACCAGTCTGGCCAGGACACTAGAAGCTCTCTCACTGTTGCCACCCGCCCCCCCCCATCACCAAGACTACAGAGCACCACTGCCCCAGACAGAGAGTTCCAACAATACGCTGTGGTTAATAGCCACTGATGGACCCTCTGCTCCATATGCTTATCCAATCCCCCGTTAAAGCTATTTATGCTTGCAGCCGCCACCACCTCCTGTGGCAGTGAATTCCACGGGTTAATCACCCTTTGGGTGAAGAAGGACTTCCTTTTAACCCGTCTGCTCAGCAATTTCATGGAATGTCCACGCGTTCTCGCATTATGAGAAAGGGAGAAAAGACTTCTTTCTCTGCCTTCTGTATCCCATGCATCATCTTGTAAACCTCAATCATGACACTCCCTCATTGTGTGTGTGTGGCACACACTAAATGGCACACTCTCAGTCCACTTCCACTAATGCACTTTGGGACTGGATTTTAGCGTGTGAAAGGGCGAAACCCACTTGCCAACGGCGGATAGCTTGAAAGGGCATTGTTCCGCATCGCGCATTAGAGCGTCTAATAGCGCGTCCCTTCTGGGCAAATGTTTTCGGAAATCTAGAGGGGTTCCTTTCTTCCGAGTAAGTCTAGGTGGTGGGGGGGGGGGGGGGTTTGCAGGGGGCGAAAGAGATCCCTACTCCATTCGAGGATCCCAGCTGCGACCGACCGTTTGCACCGAACCCATCCGAGTTTGGGAATTGGTGGGTGAATCAGGTTACTTCGCCTGCAAAAAGAACTACCCGAGAGAGGCGCTCGGTCCCCAGGACTGCGACGTCTCCTCCGACACAACCGCTTTGTGGATCGCAAACGGGGCGTTTCGCTTGGCTCGTTTAGATCTCCGTTTCACGGCACTCCCACCCGAAATAGGATCGGGCCAAGCGTCCCGTGGAGTTCAGACGAGTTTATTTCCTCTCGAGAAGGCGCTGAAGCTGCGTTCTCGGAGCACGGCCATTGAGGATGTTCGAATTTACCTAGAGAACCGTCTATCGCGGTTATCTTTACTCTTCCAGCCCGGAATAGCTGGGCTCTCCGTGCAGCTCTGGCACAAAGGAGGAGACTGCAAGACAAGGGCAGGCGTGTGGTTAAAAGGGCCTTCTGTAAGCTTTCCCCCCTCCCCCGACTTCCAGGATTGCAGAATCGGTCTCAAACCGGTTTCCATGGAACCTGTCAGTTCGGATCAAGGGATAGAACTAGAAGAGATTGTTCTAACCCAGCCAGACTTGCTTAACACAGCCTCAGAGAACAAACGACAGATGCTTAATTGCCACCAGACATGAATTTCCAATGTTTGAGAGCCGCAAGACAGGAAGGAAGGAAGGAAGGAAGGAAGGAAGGAAGGAAGGAAGGAAGGAAGGAAGGAAGGAAGGAAGGAGAGAGGGAAGGAGGGAAGGAAGGAAGGAAGAAAGGAAGAAAGGAAGAAAGGAAGGAAGAAAGAAAGGAAGAAAGGAAGAAAGAAAGGAAGAAAGGAAGAAAGGAAGAAGGAAGAAGAAAGAAAGAAAGAAAGAAAGAAAGAAAGAAAGAAAGAAAGAAAGAAAGAAAGAAAGAAAGAGGGAGGGAGGGAAGGAGGGAAGAAAGAAAGAAAGAAAGAAAGAAAGAAAGAAAGAAAGAAAGAAAGAGGGAGGGAGGGAGGGAAGGAAGGAAGGAAGGAAGGAAGGAAGGAAGGAAGGAAGGAAGGAAGGAAGGAAGGAAGGAAGGAAGGAAGGAAGGAAGGAAGGAAGGAAGGAAGGAAGGAAGAAAGACAAAAAGTCAGATGGGGCAGGAGGTGGAGGTGGAAAGAAAGCAGCTGCCGGAGAAGGTAAGGTTTGGGGAAATGATTTAAAGAGACAGCTGCTTTCTCCAGCCTGGCCAACCGGGCGGGGGTGGGGTGCTTTGAGAGCTACACAATATATGTGAAAGTCACATGTGGTTCCCGAGCCACAGTCTGGCCACCCCTGTTCTAACTCCAGCTCCAACGGGCTCCATCGCAGCTGTTTCCACAACCCTGCCTGGAACTGTAGAACAGAATGCCGGTCCCGATCCGCAACTGGCTCCGCTTCACCACCAGGAGAGAAATCGGGGATTTACTGCTTTGGAAGGACAACACCGGCGCGTTATTGCAAGCGCACGGCGGGTACGCGCAATTCTCCCCGTCGCGTTAGAGGAGAGGCCCCGATCCACCGCGCAGCTAAAATTCACCGCGCTCCAAGCCGTTGACGCCACTCTCCGTCCTAAGAAGGCTAAGGACGCGGAAGGAACCGAACCAGCGGCGCTTCTTCCCCAAGGAAAGCGACCCTCTCTGCCCGTGACAAACAGGGCTCAACTCAGTGGGGACTCGGTCCGCCTGGACTCCACCTACTGCGGCTTAACGCTCTCCGCCCATCCCGCGGGGAGAGACGGCCTGGCGGCGACAACCCCGAAATTCGCCTAAACTGCCTTAAATCCCCCGATCCTGAACCGGATTAAAGAGGGAGGAAGAAAGATCCGGCTTGGTCAGGAAGGAATCTTTCGAAGGCCCCCGCCTGGCACCTTTACTTACAGGGAGGAGGTCCTGAGGACTGGAAATGTCGCCGGATCGTGGCCTTAAGAGTAAGGGAAAGAGCGCTCTCCCCCCCCCCCCCTCCCCGCACCGTCACATCCCGGATTTGCAGGGGGGAAAAGACCGAAGGGAAAGGGGAAAAACAGAGACCGGAGCCAAAAGGCAATGCGAAGGTGCACATTAAAGAATCGCCCCGCTCGCTCCGGCCCCCTCCGAAGGTGCACATTAAAGAATCGCCCCGCTCGATCATGCCCTCTCGCAAGCCCGCCAGCAAGAAGCAGACGGCTCTGCTCCGTCCTTCGCCGCTCGCAGCGGTCTTATCCCCGTGGATAGACTGCTCTGGGCCATGGAGGCTCCACTGAGCTGTCGGTCTGTCTCTTACTTTGTCTGGGCCGGCTAGGGCGAAGGACAGGGGGGGCGTTCCGGGCACCGTGCCCACCACCCAAAGGCACGCCCGCCCGTGCTCAACATGCAGCAGGATCGCCGACCACCGCCGGGACTGTCTCCCCTTTTACCTCCTCGATCCGGCTGCTCCTCACGCCCGCATCTTGCGCCGCATCTGACCGGTGTGGGGAGGTGACGGGGAAGAAGAGCCCCGGGCCACCGCCTTACATCCGAGGAGACCTCTCCCGGCGGGTCCACTGGCTGGCTGCGGGGGCCACCTCGCCCGGGACAGAAGCGAGGGGCGGTTGCCGTGGCCGGATCGGCGCTTGGCGCTTCCTCCCCGCCGGATCTCCGCACTCGCTTCCTCTGCCTATCTGAACTCTCCGGCGGACCGCAAGGACGACACCCAATGGGCACGGTGACGTCACCACCCGCCTTCCCCTCTTCCCCGCCGAAGGAATGGGAACCTCCCGGAAAGGGGGGGAGGGCGGCGCTCGGCGGCGCTCCTGCAAGCTCTTGAGCAGGAAACGCCCGGCCTGAGAGCGGAGGCCAAGGCTGAAGGGGCTGGAGCGGCACCTGGGGCCCCGATCCTTCGGTACGGTGGAAGGGAGGGTTGGACGGATAGAGCTGGACAGGTCTACAGCGCCCGGTCTCCTCCTCCTCCAAGGGGTGGGGCCTGTCGAAGCGGGTCTACTCTGAAGTAAGCCCCCTGGATCGCGTACGGAGCGGACCCTCCTCCTCCCCGGGCAAGTGTCGCCGGGATCGCAGCAAGAGAGGCTTGCTCGGGGAAGAAGACGGGGCTTCCTCCCTTACTCCGAAGGGAGTGGCAGAGATAGCAGAGAAGGGTGGAGAGGCGAGGCGAGGGGGTGGGGGGGATATGGGGCAGAGAGGCCTGGTGGGAAAGGCCTGACTTCCCCCTCCCCAAAACGCCGAAGAGGTCCAGCCCCCTTGCCTTGAGGATGGCTTTGGAGCGTTTATGGAAGGCGGGCGAAACCTGCTTAAAAAGAGGTCCACATAACAGGCAGCCGGCACCTAACTTAATCTGAGCCTCTGGGGTAGGAGTCTTGCTGTTGTTATCCTTTATAAGCTGTCCGATTGCAAATAGATAGACACCTAACGTTTAAGCCATAACAGCCTTGATATCAAAACTGTAGAAAAATGAGAATAGCAATAATAACAATAATAACAATTATCATCATCATCATCATTATTATTATTAGGGTTTTTTGTAGGAGGAACTCCTTTGCCTATTAGGCCACACACCCCTGATGTAGCCAATCCTCCAAGAGCTTACAGGGCTTTTCTTACAGGCCCTACTGTAAGATCTTGGACGATTGGCTACATCAGGGGTGTGTGGCCTAATATGCAAAGGAGTTCCTCCTACAACCCCCCCCACTACTACTACTATTTATTATTATTATTATCCTCCTCCTCCTCCTCATCATCATCAGCCACAACAACCACCTTCTCCTTTACTCGGCTATTTAGATCTCCTGCCAGACAGGATACTCCGGAGCACGCGAAGGATCGGGACCCACGCCTCAGAGCATGACGGGGGCAGTTCTTTCCCTCCCCCACCCCCAGAGTCGCGGCATCTTTCCCCCTTGTCCTATCACTGTGGAGCGCCGGGCTCAGACAGATCAGCCAGCTACTTAAGCAGCAATGCTACAGATCCTGGGCGTGTTTACTCGTCGGTAAACGCCACCGCAGCGGGGGAGGGGGCTGGGGCTCAGCCATGCATCAGGAGCGAACGTGACGCGGCAGGCTTTCGATCTAGGTACTACTGAGGAACAAGCACGGTCCCGGATCGGGACCACGGGGCTTCCAGAGCGCAAGTGCCCTTCCACTCAGGGAAAGCCACTTCGAGTAAAAGGGGATTTGAAGCAGCCCCCCTCCCCCCCATTTAGAATGACTCTCAGGGAAGTGCAATCAAAATTGCAGCTCAAGCTTGAGTCTGTAGGGCTGCTGGATAGGATCGGGGCCCAGGGAGCGTTAAAACCGGAAGCTGGCGGTTGAAGAAAATGTTAGGGAAATGTATTTCAGGCGTCCCTCCTCTTGAGTATTGCCGGGGCCACGGAGGAGCTGCTAAACCAAAACAAAGAAGAAGAATTGCAGATTTATACCCGCCCTTCTCTCTGAATCAGAGACTCAGAGCAGCTTACAATCTCCTATACCTTCTCCCACCCCCAACAGACATCCTGTGAGATGGGTGGGGCTGAGACGGCTCTCACAGCAGCTGCCCTTTCAAGGACAACTCCTACCAGAGCTATGGCTGACCCAAGGTCATTCCAGCAGCTGCAAGAGAAGACAATTGTAGATTTATACCCCGCCCTTCTCTCTGAATTTATACCCCGCCCCTTCTCTCTGAATCAGAGACTCCGAGCGGCTTACAATCTCCCATATCTTCTCCCCCCACAACAGACACCCTGTGAGGTGGGTGGGGCTGAGAGGGCTCTCGTAGCAGCTGCCCTTTCAAGGACAACTTCTACGAGAGCTGTGGCTGACGCAAGGCCATTCCAGCAGGTGCAAGTGGAGGAGTGGGGAATCAAACCCGGTTCTCCCAGAGAAGAATCCAAAAGACAAAACGCTCCCTGTTAAAACACAATTCTGACTGTGTCATGATTCTAAGGTATCAAAATACAAAAAGAGTAGCATCAATACAAAACGTATCAGTCATGCAGAAAGTTAAAACCTCATCAGTTTCACAATGCTACTACTGTCCGTATATGGCACTAAGCCACTATATTGTATTCCAGTGCTACATTTGAGAAAAGGTCCACCCCCTCGATCCCAACAAACGGAATATAGGCAAACATACAGTACACACGTACATGCATGCACGGGTACAGTCAGACACGTGTCTCAGATTGTCAACCACGGACGAGGAGAGAGACGGAAAGGAGACCGAAATTCACCTCTACGAGGCTGGTGAACGATGCTACGTGAAGCCAGTCTACTAAAAAGCTTACTCAGGTCTACTTCCTCCCGGGAAAGTCTTAGTGGAATTAGAGGCCCCGGGACTGACTTAGAAACAAAAGAACGCAGAGGACATTCTACAAGGCCTCGATCCTGGACTCGCAAGGCTTGCGAGTAATTCTCATGGATTTGCTCCTTGGGAGGACAGCTTTGGCGAACCTGGGCAGTATAATAAAAAGTAGAGACATCACCCTGCCAACAAAAGTCCGTATAGGCAAAGCGATGGTATTCCCAGTAGTGATGTATGGCTGTGAGAGCTGGACCATAAGGAAGGCCGAGCGCAGAAGAATAGATGCTTTTGAGATGTGGTGCTGGAGAAGAATCTTGAGAAGGAAGAAGAAGACTGCAGATTTATATCCCGCCCTTCTCTCCGAATCAGAAACTCAGAGCGGCTTACAGTCTCCTTTATCTTCTCCCCCCACAACAGACACCCTGTGAGGTGGGTGGGGCTGAGAGAGCTCACCCAGAAGCTGCCCTTCCTGCGATAGCTATATGGCTGACCCAAGGCCATTCCAGCAGGTGCAAGTGGAGGAAGGGGGAAATCAAACCCGGTTCTCCCAGATACGAGTCCGCACACTTCACCACTACACCAAACCGGCTCTGCAAGAAGATCAAACCAGTCCGTCCTAAGGGAAATCAACCCAGACTGTTCCCTGGAAGGTCAGATGCTGAAGCTGAAGCTCAAATACTTTGGCCACCCAATGAGAAGGGAGCACTCCCTGGAGAAGACCCTGATGCTGGGAAAGACAGAAGGCAAAAGACGAAAGGGACAGCAAAAGAGGAGATGGCTGGACAGTGTTACTGATGTAACACACACAAATTTGAGCAGACTTCGGAAGATGGTGGAAGACAGGAGGGCCTGGCGTGACTTGGTCCAGGGGGTCGCAAAGAGTTGGGCTCGACTGGGCGACTGAACAACAACAAAAATCCTCACGGAGAGCCAGTGGGACTTCCTTTCGAGTCAGCATGCACCGGCTGGAGTTGCGCTCAGGCCAGGGAAATCGAAGGGATTCCTTCGCACTAAATGCAATTTTTGGAATTTTGGCCTTGGGTGTGTGTGTGTGTGTGTGAATTAGAAAGCAATAGAAGCCGAGCCTACGCTTTCCTAGAGCAATTCAAGTCCGCGGTTCTTGTTGGCTTTTTTTTTTTTTTTGAAGGACTACGTGGATTGCTCCTTGACTCTCCTGGCGGGATCCCTAAACCGGTTGAGCCGGGGCCCCTGGCTTTCACCCGCAGAAAACTCGGCGTCAAAAATCCCTGTGGGTCAGGGAGAGCCTCTGCGCGTTTACTCAGAAGTAAATCGCACCCAGTTCTACTCCCGAGCAAATTAAATTTCGAATCGCGACCTTCAAAGTCGAGGGTTGAGAGGGCAGAGGCCGAACCAGAATATTGACCGATCCGGACGGGGCCGGAACCGGATTGTCTCTCTGCTACAGCGCGGGAACGCTGGGTTAGCGCCGCTTCGCTTCTCTGAAGCCTAGAGCTTTGAGACCTTGGGTGGGTTCTCTTGCAGAACGTGGAGAGAAGCGCAGAACGCTGTAAGACGCTTTGGGACCCATTGTGGAGACAAGCGGGGTATAAATGAAGATCCTGTGAATGTAGGGGGAGGTATTTGTGAGTTTCTTGCATTGTGCAGGGGGTTGGACTAGATGACCCTGGAGGTCCCTTCCAACTCTATGATTCTATGAAATGGAGTACATCGAGCTGTGTTGCTCATGGATCCCGATCCCCCCTCGACTCAGGGAATGAAGCCCTTTTGACTTCGGAAAGGGACTTGGAGGTTCTCCTGCTTGGGCGCCTGTTGGCAGGCAGCCAGTTCCGCTCTGCGATCCCGAGGCCTTTAAGCCCGCACTTCCCCGCGCCAGAGTCAACCGGCTCGAATCCGGAGCCATTTTGGCCCAGCGGCAGCGCAGGAACCTGGTGGTTTCCGAGCCGACAGCCTGCAGATCTAAGACAGCCAATTCCTTGCCTTTGCAAAACAAGCCCGCTTCAGTCCCGGGATCCTGCTTCTCACTGCAGAGAAGACCTTTGCAAACGATATTGGGAAGCGGCTCTTCTCTCCTGCTTTGGATGTTCTTATAGATGGAACTCTCTGTGTGGGGCAGAGATGCTCTGTATTCTGGGTGCTTGGGGGGCACAGTGGGAGGGCCTCCATTGTCGTGGCCCCACTGATGGACCTCCTGATGGCACTTGGGTTTTTTTGGCCACTGTTGACACAGAGTGTTGGACTGATCCAACTGTTGGATCCCATTGGCCCGATCCAACAGGACTTCTCTTATGTTCTTAGGGATTTAACCAGTGATGCCTTCTTTTTTAAAAATAAAATTGCTTAGGTTTATATCTGGCCCTTCACCCCGGGGCTGGGGGCCACCGACGGCAGCGAAATGAATTCTAAACACCTCTTCAAGAATCTACAATAAAGTGGAACCACCGAGAGAGTCCCAGGAAATGAGGAACAGGGTTATGGATTTAGATCTCTTTCCCATTTCTTGGGACCATTTTATTGTAAATACTTGAAGAGCAGCATAGAATGAATGCACGGTATATATCAGGGGTGGCCAAGGGTAGCTCTCCAGATGTTTTTTGCCTACAACTCCCATCAGCCCCAGCAAGCATGGCCAATGGCTGGGGCTGATGGGAGTTGTAGGCAAAAACATCTGGAGAGCTACCCTTGGCCACCCCTGGTATATATGTATACGTGTGTGTGTGTGTGTGTGTGTGTGTGTGTGTATATATATATATATATATATATATATATATATATGTGTGTGTGTGTGTGTGTGTGTGTATGTATATATGTATATGCACATACATTCTATGCTGCTCTTCAAGTGTGTGTGTGTGTATATATATATATGTATGTATATATGCACACATATGTATACACACATATATGCATATATGTATGTATATATACCTATATACATACACATACATACGCACATATGTATACATACGTATATACATACATACGTATCTTCCTTCCCAAGAGTAAACTATTATATATGCGCTTTTAAAATAAACTAGTAAACACAATTGTAAACTATTATATATATCCCATACTCACACACACATGTATATTTATGCATATGTGTGAGTGGGTGCGTGCATGTATATATGTGTGTGTGTTTGTGTGTGTGCGTATGTATATATAAATACTATAGAGAGCACAGAATGCATATAATAGACTAGTTTACTTTTGGGGAGGAAGCAGAATACTATAGAGAGCATAGAATATATATAATAGTTTACTGTTTTGTTTACTATTTTATTTTAGAAGCGTGTACACACACAAGTACACAGAGATGCATACTTACACGCTTTTTAAAGAAAACAGTTCGAGGTCTGTTTAAGGGAAAACATTTCCATCCGCATCCCATAGAAAGCCTGTGTGTGCGCTCTCAATTCTGCACAGAAATCTCGCCTCTTCGAGCCCCCTGTCTGCCACAAAAGCGGCCTAAAAATCGGTTTTGAAAGGGAGTGGACTCTGTATCGACTGGCAGCAAAGTCCTCTGGCGGCACCGATCCTGCAGCAGGAGACCCATTCCATAGTCTCTCGGATTTGCTGCCGAGTAGAACGGAGGCGCCGAGTTTCACTTCCCTGGGGAACTATCCTTTGCACCATCCCTAACTCAGTTAAGCAGAAACCGCGCTGGGTCCCTCGGATACTGAACACGTGTGAGTTCGAGTAGACCAGCTCCCCGATCCTTCGCCTTCATTAATCTGGAGTAACTGCCTCACCCAGTTCTCCACTCGCCGGCACAGACCAGATGCGCTTCGAATTCGCCCCCTTGCACAGGGGGTTTTCTTTCTCCTTCCTTCCTTCCACTACTCCGAAGCAACCCTTCATGGGCGGCGAGGAAAAGCGGTTACATAATTCCGGGGTAACTAAGCCGCAGTACGCGACGGTGGGAGCCGGCCTGTTTTTCTAGACGTGCATGGACTAGGCAGTGGCGGCCTCCTCCCCCCAGCCACAAAAAGCAGGTTCTCCTCCAGTCCTAGGTTAGAGTGACTTCGAAATAAACCCCAGGGCGTTAATTGGGATGTGCTCTGAAGTCAGAATACCCCCGGAGGGCGCCCTTAGTTCAAGTCCACCGGATTTGAACCACTGAGCAACCTTACAGGGAGGTAAAACCGATGGCTGCCCGGCAGGCTTACTTCTGGGTAAACCCATTCACCCTGCAAGGCCAGTCTTCAAGGTCTGGGTCAGGGGTGTCAAACATGCAGCTCGGGGGCCGAATCAGGCCTCCGGAGGGCTCCTGTCAGGCCCCGGAGCAATTGGCTCTCATCTGCTTCTTTCTCCCTATATCTTGCTTCCTTCTGCATCACAGCTTGCTTTGCCATGCTTACTCAATCGCACAGGAGCTACAGAGCGAAATCTCTGTTTTCTCCATTGACTGAGGCTTCTCCCTTGGGAAGGAAGGAATAGTTTACTTTGGCAGGCTCTCTCAGTTGCACAGAGGAGCTATTGAGTCAAGTCTCTCTTCCTTCTATTGGTTGAGGCTCCTCCCCCTCCTGGTCCCCTGGGGAAGGAAGGAAAGAGCCAGAGCTTCCTTTGCCCAGTTCCCTGGATCCCATGGGAGAAATACAAAGAAAGCATCTTTAAGACCAATGAGTGCTAACGTTTTAAGCATGTTTTAAGGTTTTTAAAAATATATATATATGTGTGTGTGTGTGTATGTTTGTCTGTGTTCTTTACAAAATTTGTATCTGTGCTACCTAATCTTAAATAGGTACACGGGTGGCCCAGCCTGACATGACTCCGCCCAGCTCGACCTGGCCCGATCCAACAAGGTCTCAGTTATGTCAGGTCCGGCCCTCATAACAAATGAGTTGGACAACCCAGGTCTGAGCTTTAATCTGGGCTAGAGTTTCCGGTAGTAGAGACATCACCCTGGCAAAAAAAGTCCGTATAGTCAAAGCGATGGTATTCCCAGTAGTAATGGATGGCTGTGAGAGCTGGACCATAAGGAAGGCCGAGTGCAGAAGAATAGATGCTTTTGAGATGTGGTGCTGGAGAAGAATCTTGAGAGTCCCTTGGACTGCAAGAAGATCCAATCAGTCAGTCCTAAAGGAAACCAACCCAGACTGTTCCCTGGAAGGTCAGATGCTGAAGCTCAGATCCTTTGGTCACCCAAGGAGAAGGGAGCACTCCCTGGAGAAGACCCTGATGCTGGGAAAGACAGAAGGCAAAAGAAGAAGGGGGCGGCAAAAGAGGAGATGGCTGGACAGCGTTACTGATGTCACAAACACGAATTTGAGCAGACTGGTGGAAGACAGGAGGGCCTGGCGTGATTTGGTCCATGGGGTCGCAAAGAGTCGGACTCGACTGGGCGACTGAACAATAGGCTTCCAGGTGGAGCAGGCTTCCTCGGGAGCGGGTGGGCTCTCTTTCATTGGAGGTTTTTCAACAGAGGCTGGATGGCCATCTGACAGCAATGAGGATCCTGTGAATTTAGGGGGAGGTGTTTGTGAGTTTCCTGCATTGTGCAGGGGGTTGGGCTAGATGACCCTGGAGGTCCCTTCCAACTCTAGGATTCTGTGATTGTAACAACAGAGCTTCCAGTGAAAAACCGGTGTCAGCGGGTGGTCTGGGTGGCTCTCCCAGCCTCCTCCCCCTCCCCGTTCTCCCTTTGCAAATTGCAACTGGCAGGGGAGGGGGGGAGGGGTTTCCTCTCCTCCTCCCCCCCACCCCGTTTCCTTCCTGACCCCGTGCTGTCTCCAAGCCTGCAATTTCCACCTGAGCCAGCCCGCCTCGGCATCTGCGGCATTTGAATCAATGCTTCTAGCCAGGAGGACGCGCATTTTACACTTCGGATCTCTCTCTTTCGCCTCCCCCTCGCCTAATTGATTTCAATGGCTTTCTTGGTTCAGCGGGTGCCGCCCTTCCCCCGCCCCCTTGATCTAGTACATGGGTGGTCAAGCTGTGACTCAGGAGCCACATGTGGCCCTTTTTAAATATATTTTTCATATACTACCCCATTGGCCAGTGGATTGGAGAATACATTTAAAGTTAAAATTGCTTTCTTTCCACCTTTCCCTCCCCCATCTATCTTCCTTCCTTCCTTCCTTCCTTCCTTCCTTCCTTCCTTCCTTCCTTCCTTCCTTCCTTCCTTCCTTCCTTCCTTCCTTCCTTCCTTCCTTCCTTCCTTCCTTCCTCCCTCCCTCCCTTCCTTCCTCCCTTCCTCCCTTCCTCCCTGTCTCATGGCTTTCAAACATCTGACATTCATGTCCTACAGCTCTCAAGCATCTGATGTGTATTCTAGTTGGCTCTTACATCAGCCACTTTGAGTCTGGAGGTACTTCAACTACAAACTCTGAACTTTACAGTCTGCCTTTTCTCCCAATGAGATTCTTGTAAGGACATGGGAACATAAAAGAAGCCATGTTGGATCAAGCCAATGGCCCATCCAGTCCAATGCTCTGTATCACACAATGGCCAAAAAAACCAGGTGCCATGAGGAGGTCCACTAGTGGGGCCAGGACACTAGAAGCCCCCCCCCCCGAAGCACCAAGAATACAGAGCATCCCTGCCCCAGAGAGTTCCATCAATACACTGTGGCTAATAGCCACTGATGGTCCTCTGCTCCAGATGTTTATCCAATCCCCTCTTGAAACCATTTATGTTTATGGCTGCCACTGCCTTCTGTAGCAGTGAATTCCATGTGTTAATCACTCTTTGGGTAGGAAGTACTTCCTTTTATCTGCTCTAACCTGACCGTTCAGCAATTTCAGTGAGTGCCCACAAATTCTTGTATTGTGAGAAAGGGAAAAAAGTACCTCTTTCTCTACCTTCTCCCATGCATAATCTTGTAAACCTCTATCACCCTCATGCCTCCCCTCAGTTCTCAAGATGTCCGATGAACAAATTCAAATACAGAACAATTCTGTTTAAAAAACTGAAACTGATACACAGGCTCACAATCCAAACAGTAAGCACCACCCCCTGTTTTAATATTATTCAATGGCATTTCAGAACAGAAGTTATTTTTCTAAGGTTGCTTCCACATGACAACAGTTCTCCACTTTGGATTTATTGCCTCTGCAAGTATAGAAGTATTTGCACTAGCAATAGAGCTTCCTCTGTCTACTTTCCCCCATTAGCCACCATTTCCTCTGAATTTCCCCCCTACTGCATCACTGTAGGCCTTTCTTTAAGTTATTATAATTTTAAAAAGTGGTTGCTATAGTGCTATAATACTATAGCGTTATACTGCTATAGCAATTACCTTTTTAAAAAGTCTTTGAAAAGCTGTCCAGGGGCACGGTGGGGAACATGGTCTTTGCAAGGGCCCAGTAGATGGAAAATGGAGCGGAGGTGAGTGGTACTGGAAACATACATCTTCCAGTCCAGATGATGTCATATAATGCACTTGGACAGCGTTGTTCCCAAGATCATAGCAAAACAGTTTGGAAAACTGTTTATGGAAGATGCGGGGGAAAAGATTGGAGCGTGTTTGCTTTCTGATGTCTTGCCGAGAGGGGCTGTGGCTCAGTAGAAGCGCCTTTGCTTTGCATACAGGAGGTCTCTGTACCCACTATCTGCAGGGGGCGGGGTGTATAAAAAGCTCAGCAGGAACTCATTTGCATATTATGCCACACCCCTGATGTCTTGCGCAGGGCCTTTTTAATAGAAAAAGGCTCGACAGGGACTCATTTGCATATTAGGCCACACCTCCTGATATCACCATTGTTTTGCACGTGACTTTTTTGTAGAAAAAGCCCAGCAGGAACCCATTTGCATATTAGGCCACACCCCCTGACATTACAATTGTATTGCGCAGGTCTTTCTTGTAGAAAAAGCCCGGCAGAGACTTATTTGCATATTAGACCACACCCCCTGATGTCACCATTGTTTTGCGCAGGTCTTGCAGGAAAAGCCCAACAGGGACTTATTTGCATATTAGGCCACACCCCCTGATGCCACCACTGTTTTGCGCAGGACTTTTTGTAAAACAAAGCCCAGTAGGGACTCATTTGCATATTAGGCCACGCCCTCTGACACTGAGCCAGCCAGAACAGCATTCATGTGCGTTCCTGCTCAAAAAAAGCCCAGACTATCTGCAGTTAAAAGGATCAAACAGTAGGTGAATAGAAGAACCTAAGAGAAGCCATATTGGATCAGGCCAGTGGCCCATTCAGTCCAACAATCTGCGTCACACAGTGGCCAAAAACCAGGTGATGTGAACGACCTCCACCTAAGACCCTAGAGAGCCTCTGCACTGCATGCAGAAAGTCCCAGGTTCATTCCCTGGCATCTCCTGTTGAAAGGCCCAGGAAGTACATAATGCGAAAGAGCTCTCTGCTGGAGACTCTGGAGACCCCCTGCCAGTCTGAATAGGCAATACTTTATGGACCAATGATAGCTTCATGTGTGGTGCTCCCCTCCCCACATGCTCTCTAGCTAGATGTCAAAGTGGCAAAATAAGCAGCTTTTGTCTGGAAGTCCTCTAGATCAGCAGTCCCCAACCTTTTTGGCACCAGGGACTGGTTTTTGGAAGACATTTTTTCCATGGATGGGGTGGGGAGGGCATGATGGTTTTGAGATGATACAATTGTACACTTTATATCTGTTAGTTTGGTGTCGTGGTTAAGTGTGTGAACTCTTATCTGGGAGAACTGGGTTTGATTCCACACTCCTCCACTTGCAGCTGCTGGAATGGCCTTGGGTCAGCCATAGCTCTCACAGAGCTGTCCTTGAAAGGACAGCTTCTGGGAGAACTCTCTCAGCCCCACCCACCTCACAGGGTGTCTGTTGTGAGGGAGGAAGGTAAAGAAGATTGTGAGCCACTCTGAGACTTTGTCCTCGAAAGGGCAGCTTCTGGGAGAACTCTCTCATCCCCACCCACTTCACAGGATGTCTGTTGTGAGGGAGGAAGGTAAAGAAGATTGTGAGCCACTCTGAGACTTTGTCCTTGAAAGGGCAGCTTCTGGGAGAGCTCTCTCAGCCCTACCCACCTCACAGGGTGTCTGTTGTGGGGGAGGAAGGTAAAGGAGATTGTAAGCCACTCTGAGATTCGGAGTGGAGGGCGGGATATAAATCCAATATTGTTTTCTTCTTCTTACATTGTAATATATAATGAAATAATGATACAACTCGCCGCCCAGTTGCTAACAGGCCATGGATTGGTACTGGTCCACGGCCCGGAGGTTAGGGATCCCTGCTCTAGATAAAGGCAGTGAATGAACTCTAAAGATATGGGAGAGAAGAAAAACAACCAAGGAACAAAGCCGGAGTATAATATGGCTGAAGAAATGACATAGTTAACCAGTGTTGAACTCATTTGTTATGAGGACTGGATCTGACATAAATGTGACCTTTTCGGGCCGGGCTATGTGTGTCATAAAATGTAATGCCAGGCAGCGGAGATGTAAACTTTACAAAGGACACACACACACTCAGCCTAATCCACCTCACTGGTTTGTGACTCAGTCAACAGAAGGAAGAGAGGCTGGACTCAGTAGCTCTGCTGTGCGATTGAGAGAGCCTGGCAAAGCAAGCTCTCCCTCTGCCTCCCCAAGGAATGAGCTATGCTCTGTAGCTCCTGTGCGATTGAACAAGCCTGGCAAAGCAATTTGTGATGCAGAAGAAGGTGAGAGAGGGAGAAGGAAGCAGATGACAGCCAGATGCTTGCAGGCCAGATAGGATCCGTCCGGGGGCTTGATTCAGCTCCTAGGGTACATGTTTGACACCCCTGAGTTAAACACTTTGTAGCAGGGGTCATTTTGTAGAAAAAGAGGTGCCGGAGCTCATTAGCCCAACTCATTTGCATATATCACACATCCCTGACATCACCAGAAGGGGTACTAAACTATATCAGCTCAGCATCGACCTTAAAATGCTTAGTGAATTAGAATTGTTACCATAAAACCTGACTCCCATCGTACTTTTTAAATTACTTTTCTCTATGTGGCCACAGTGGCACAATGAAGATTTCCATCTGTCTGCTTTACATGTTTTGGTTATTTCCCAATTTTTGTGGGGGGAAATATTAGAAAGTTTGTCAAAGCTTAGAGTTCAGCAAAATTCTCTCAGGGGGCTTGAGCCGTGGAGCCCAGAAGCAGTTATTGGGGGGTGGAGGTAAGAAAGAGCGGAGTAAAATTTAGAGCAGTGGTCCCCAACCTTTTTGGCACCAGGGACCAATATTGTGGAAGGCAATTTTTCCATGGACCGGGAGGTGCGGGAGGTGGGTGGGTGATGGTTTCAGGATGATACAATTGTGCACTTTATTTTAATGTGGTGGTTAAGAGTGCTGACTCTTATCTGGGATACCTGTGTTTGATTCCCCACTCCTCCGCTTGCAGTTGCTGGAATGGCCTTGGGTCAGCCATAACTCTCGCAGAGCTGTCCTTGAAAGTGCAGCTTCTGGGAGAGCTCTCTCAGCCTCATCTACCTCACAGGATGTCTGTTGTGGGGAGAGAAGATAAAGGAGATTGTGAACTGCTCTGAGATTCAGAGTGGAGGGCAGGATATAAATCCAATGTCTTTTTCTTATTATTACTACACTGTAATATTATTCTTGTTTTCTTATTATTACTACATTGGAACTGACCTGTAACCATCTAGCCATCTTATGTATGATTGTGACCTATAGCACCTTATAGTATCTGTTTTATCTATTTTAATTAATTTATGTAATTGAATTGTATTTTAAAACTCTTGTTTACATTGTATTTTATCTAAATCATGGTTTCCATGTCTGTGAGCCGCCCTGAGCCTGCCTTTGGCGGGGGAGGGCGGGATATAAAAATAAACTTACTTTACTTTACTTACTTACTTTAATATATAATGAAATAATTATACAACTCAAGGTCCAGTTGCTAACAGGCCATGGACCGGTACCAGTACATGGCCCGGGGGTTGGGGACCCCTGATTTAGAGGATACAGAGCTTCCCTTCTGTGAGCGCCTGAGTCCTGCTTTGTAGTCAATTAACTAATTGGCTAGAAGGCAGGACATGTGGAGTGTGTACATATATTTGCATTCTGCCCCAACCTGAAAACACACACCTTTTTTGAGATATTGTAGGAAACCCATCATAGCTGTGCAATTTAACAGACACCGATGGCTGTTCTCAGAAGGGAAGGCCCCACCTGTAAATGTTTGGTTTCCCTTTTCTATTACGCAAAGAGAACTTCCGACAGAGAATCATGAAGCTTTTAACTCTCATCTCTGCGGAGGAACATTTTGCTTTGGCAAATTAAAATTGGACCCAGCCAGTTAATCAAGAAAAGCTTTAATGCTGATTAACTTGTTCAAAGTTAGTTAAAGCTTGCACCACCTTCGCATACCAATGACGCTGACCAAGTGCATTGCCTCCTTCCATCTCTCTCCACAGATGTACAATCAGGGGTGGAATTCTAGCAGGCGCTCCTTTGCATATTAGGCCACACCCCTTGATGTAGCCAATCCCCCAAGAGTTTACAGAAAAGAGCCTTGTAAGCTCCTGGAGGATTGGCTACATCAGGGAGGTGTGGCCTAATCTGCAAAGGGGCTCCTGTTAGAATTCCACCCCTGGGTACAATGCACAGAATTCTACAGTCACTGTGTTGTGCCCCTCTAGAGAGTGGTTTTGATCCTCTGCCTCCAGTATCAAGAGGGAAGACAGGCCCGGAATCAGAGGCCACTACAAAGTAAAGGATCTTTCACCTTTCACATCACTCTATCCTCTTTTACAAGTTTAATTTGGATACTAATACAGGTTGGGGAGGATGGCTATAAGGAACTGTGGGGGGAATGAACCACTGGATAATTTCTCTGGATTAGGGGTGGCCAAACTGTGGCTCGGGAGTCACATGTGGCTCTTTCACACATATTGTGCAGCTCTCAGAGCCCCCACAATCCTGTTGGCCAACTTGGAGAATGCATTTAAAGTTAAAGTTGCTTTCTTTCCACCTCTCCTTCCCTCCTCCCTCCACTTCCTTCCTTCCTTCCTTCCCTCCCTCCCTCCCTCCAACATCCGATGCTCATGTCTTGCAGCTCTCAAACATCTGACATTTATTCTATGTGGCTCTTATGCTAAGCATGTTTGGCCACCCCTGCTCTGGATTAAAGTCTTCCTTTCCATGGTCCTAGAAGCTCCTTTGAGGCTGTCTTGAGCTTGAGACAATAAGGCTCACTGGAAAGATGCAGGTGGATAGCCATGTTGGTTTGAACAGTGGCGGACCGGCCAGGGCGTCAGCTGGCCCGATGGCAAGTGAGCCCTGTGGACCCCTGATGAAGGGGGCCCCCTTAAACATTAGACAATATGTTTAAAATGTTAATGGCCTTTTAGTAGCTGGAAAATATATTAGAAATTTCAGTGTTATTACTGTAATGCAACTGAAATTGACGTTGTATTTAGGGTTGCCAGCCTCCAGGTGGGCCCTGGAGATTTCCCGCTTTTACAACTGATCTCCAGCTGGCAGAGGTCAGCTCCCCTGGAGAAAATGCCATCTGTATTTACATTTAGTATCTACTGTATACTGCCCGTAAAATGTACAATATGTGTACACTGTAATTACTAATATATATATTTGCAAAAGTTTTAATTGTACCTTTTTCCCACTTACGTTTTTTTTTAAAAAATTATTTATTGCTTACAAAAATTAAATGATAACCTTATAGTTGTGGGTGGGCCCCTTTTGTCTCCTGGCAACCAGTATTTTTAGACCCAGTCCGCCACTGGGTTTGAAGCAACAGAGCAAAGTTTGAGTCCAGTGGCATCTTGAAAACCAACCAAATTTAATTCTGGGCATAGACTTTTGTGTGCTTACCCCCTTCTTCAGATACCCAGGACAATCCTGTGAGGAAAAGTGGAAAGGCGCAAGAAAAGAGGAAGACCCAATGTGAGATGGATGGATTCAACCAAGGAAGCCCTGGCCCTCCATTTGCAAGGCCTGAGTAAGGCTGTTAACGGCAGGTTGCTTTGGAGGACACTAATTCCTAGGATTGCCATGGGTCAAACAAGTTGATAAGAACATAAGAGAAGCCATGTTGGATCAGGCCAATGGCCCATCCAGTCCAACACTCTGTGTCACACAGTGGCCAGAAAACCCAGGCGCCATCAGGAGGTCCACAAGTGGGGCTAGAAGTCCTCCCACTGTTGCCCTCCCCTCAAAGCACCAAGAATACAGAGCATCACTGCCCCAGACAGAGAGTCCCAACAATACGCTGTGGCTAAGAGCCACTGATGGACCTCTGCTACATATGCTCTGCTCTGATGGACCTCTGCTCCACATGCTTATCCAATCCCCTCTTGAAGCTGTCTGTGCTTGCAGCTGCCACCACCTCCTGTGGCAGTGAATTCCACAGGTTAATCACCTTTTGGGTGAAAGAGGACTTCCTTTTATCCATTCTAACCCGACTGCTCAGCAATTTGATTGAATGTCCACGAGTTCTTGTTTTGTGAGAAAGGGAGAAAAATGCTTCTTTCTCTACCTTCTCTATCCCATGCATAATCTTGTAAACCTCTATCATGTCACCCCGCAGTCGTCATTTCTCCAAGCTAAAGAGCCCCAAACGTTTTAACCTTTCTTCATAGGGAAAGTGTTCCAACCCTTTAATCATTCTAGTTGCCCTTTTCTGCACTTTCAATGTCACTCAACACACACTCACATAAATCCTTTGGGGGCATCACCACACCAAATTTCCCCATCCCTCCCTTTCCCCTCCCCCTCTCCAGATTTGAGTCTGCCACTCTTAATCGCTACATCGCACTGGCTCTCGGGGTCATATATGCAAAGGCCTTGGAATGCTGAGAGCTACATAATGCCCAATGTTGTTATCGTGCTAGTCCACTTGAAGACATTTTTTTTTTCAGATGAGCTTGACGAGGGGTCGTTTTGTAGAAAAATAGGTGGTGGAGCTCATCCAGGGATCGTTAAGCAGCTGCACCTACTATTCAACAGACAAGGTGAGAAGGAGGAGTAGGGGGAACCCTCAGACAGTTATTTATTTCATTTATATCCCACCCTCCCCAATGGAGGCAGGCTCAGGGCGACTCACAGGTTGGGGTCAAACGATGACCGAACACGATAAGACAGCAATAAAACATAAGGCATAAAAACAAGTATTAAAACATCAATATCAATAGGTGCTAGTGCAATAGTTCATAAAAAAGGTAAAGGTAAAGATAGCAAGCACTAGTCGTTTCCAACTCTGGGGTGATGTTGCTTTCACAACGTTTTCACGGCAGACTTTTGACAGGGTGGTTTGCCATTACCTTCCCCAGTCATCTACACTTCCCTCCCCCCCCCCCAGCAAGCTGGGCACTCATTTTACCGACCTCGGAAGGATGGAAGGCTGAGTCAACCTGGAGCCGGCTACCTGAATCAGCTTCCGCTGGGATCGAACTCAGGTCGTGAGCAGAGCTTAGTACTGCAGAACTGCAGCTTTAACACTCTGCTCCATGGGGCTCTTAGTCATCTAGAAAGGAAAGGTCCCCTGTGCAAGCACCAGTCGTTTCCAGCTCTGGGGTGATGTTGCTTTCACAACGTTTTCACGGCAGACTTTTTACGGGGTGGTTTGCTATTGCCTTCCCCAGTCTTTTTACACTCCCCCCCTCCCCCAGCAAGCTAGGGACTCATTTGACTGAACTCGGAAGGAGGGCAGGCTGAGTCAACCTGGAGCAGGCTACCTGAACCAGCTTCCTCTGGGATCGAACTCAGGTGGTGAGCAGAGAGCTCCGACTGCAGCACTGCAGCTTTACCACTCTGCGCCACGGGGCTCTTTTGCAATAGTTCATGCAAACTGTTAAAATTTTGATGAAAGCAATATAACTGGATGGTCGGTGTTAGATTTTCCAAAGAGGACCCTGGGTCGCCATAGCGTGGTAAGATAAATCCAGAGTAATGCTTAGATTTATGGGTCTAATCCGTTGCTATAGAAGTTACCATTAGGGGAAAGCATGGTGGAAGAGTGCTGTTTTGCAGGTCCTGCGGAACCGTGGAAGCTCTTGTAGGGCCCTGATTGTTGGGTTTTCTGATGCAATTTCACTTCCTGTTGTCATGAGTTAATTAAATGAATGTATATGCATGCTGATGCTTAGCCAGTGAGAGGTATAGCCAATGAGATTCTTTGCACGTACTTCCTGCTCAGTCTAGGTGTCAAAATGTAAAGTGACCATTGAAGCAAAGCCCTAATTGGCTAATTCATATATTTGGGAGGTGGTCTGGGGGAAACCATTTGGTCAGTTTTATTGCCCTTTGTGTAAAGCCCTCAGATCTCCATGCAGTTAGTTTTTGGACTCCATAGAGTCGAGATGTAGCTTAGAAGCTAGATAGGATAATGAATCCTTATTTTGTTTTCTAGAAATCCCAGTAACCCTTTCCTCATAGAAAAGTAAACTACTTTTTATTCTTAATCTAAAACGTCTGCCTGGCTGTTTATTGTGGTTCTCTCCACACAACTCTGCTAAAGTATCTGTAAAACCTCAACACTAACCTCCTCTAGCAACTCATTCCACCAGCTAGGGGCAGCAACGGAAAAAGCCCTGGCTCTAGTTGACTGAAGCCTAACTTCTCAGATGCTGGGAACTGTCAACAGGTTTTGAGACCCTGACCGAAGTGCTCGATGGGGCATATGCAGGGAAAGGCGGTCACTAAGGTATGCAGGACCTGGGCCATATAGGGCTTTAAAGGTTAAAACCAGCACGGTTAAAACCAGAAAGGTTCAGGAGCTGTGCTCCTGTGAGCTCCTGCTGGATTCGAGGCCCGAGCTTGACTGTTTTCCGATCCTCTGCCAAGATGCTAGCAGCTTGCAAAGAGCTTTTTGACTTATACAAGTCTAGTTGATGCGAGCATGCGCTTTCCTCGTTCTGCCGGCTTGCATTTATGAACCAGACACCATATATTAGTTAAGAACATAAGAACAGCCATGTTGGATCAGGCCAACGGCCCATCCATTCCAACACTCTGTGTCACATAAGAGAAGCCATGTTGGATCAGGCCAATGGCCCATCCAGTCCAACGCTCTGTGTCACATAAGAGAAGCCATGTTGGATCAGGCCAATGGCCCATCCAGTCCAACGCTCTGTGTCACATAAGAGAAGCCATGTTGGATCAGGCCAGTGGCCCATCCAGTCCAACACTCTGTGTCACATAAGAACATAAGAGAAGCCATGTTGGATCAGGCCAGTGGCCCCTCCAGTCCAACACTCTGTGTCACATAAGAACATAAGAGAAGCCATGTTGGATCAGGCCAATGGCCCATCCAGTCCAACGCTCTGTGTCACATAAGAGAAGCCATGTTGGATCAGGCCAATGGCCCATCCAGTCCAACGCTCTGTGTCACATAAGAGAAGCCATGTTGGATCAGGCCACTGGTCCATCCAGTCCAACACTCTGTGTCACATAAGAACATAAGAGAAGCCATGTTGGATCAGGCCAGTGGCCCCTCCAGTCCAACACTCTGTGTCACATAAGAACATAAGAGAAGCCATGTTGGATCAGGCCAATGGCCCATCCAGTCCAACACTCTGTGTCACATAAGAACATAAGAGAAGCCATGTTGGATCAGGCCAATGGCCCATCCAGTCCAACCCTCTGTGTCACATAAGAACATAAGAGAAGCCATGTTGGATCAGGCCAATGGCCCATCCAGTCCAACACTCTGTGTCACATAAGAACAAAAGAGAAGCCCTTTTGGATCAGGCCAGTGGCCCATCCAGTTCAACACTCTGTGTCACATAAGAACATAAGAGAAGCCATGTTGGATCAGGCCAATGGCCCATCCAGTCCAACACTCTGTGTCACATAAGAACATAAGAGAAGCCATGTTGGATCTGTCCAATGGCCCATCCAGTCCAACACTCTGTGTCACATAAGAACATAAGAGAAGCCATGTTGGATCAGGCCAATGGCCCATCCAGTCCAACACTCTGTGTCACATAAGAACATAAGAGAAGCCATGTTGGATCAGTCCAATGGCCCATGCCCACAAGTTCTTGTATTGTGAGAAAGGAAGAAAAATACTTCTTTCTCTACTTTCTCCATCCCAAGCATAATCTAAACCACTGTTACCATGCAGGACAGGGGTTCCCAATGAGAAGGGAGCACTCCCTGGAGAAGACCCTGATGCTGGGAAAGACATCACCCTGCCAACAAAAGTCCGTATAGTCAAAGCGATGGTATTCCCAGTAGTAATGTGAGAATTGGACCATAAGAAAGGCCGAGCACAGAAGAATAGATGCTTTTGAGCTGTCGTGCTGGAGAAGACTCTTGAGAGTCCCTTGGACTGCAAGAAGATCAAATCAGTCAGTCCTCAGGGAAATCAACCCTGACTGTGCCCTGGAAGGTCAGATGCTGAAGCTGAAGCTCAAATACTTTGGCCACTAAATGAGAAGGGAGCACTCTCTGGAGAAGACCCTGATGCTGGGAAAGACAGAAGGCAAAAGAAGAAGGGGATGGCAATAGATGAGATGGCTGGACAGCGTTACTGATGTAACTAACACAAAGTTGAGCAGACTTCAGAGGATTGTGGGAGACAGGAGGGCCTGGCGTGACTTTGTCCATGGGGTCGCG